>NC_033797.1:65494043-65494813 GCF_001876935.1 Asparagus officinalis | reverse complement strand
AGGAGAGGGGGTGTGGTTGGAGATGTGGTGAAGAGTGCCTCTATCATTTCTCGAATTCTTGAGTTAGAAAAGTCATGTGACCGACACAGTATCCATAATAGTCAAATCTGGCTGCCATAAGAGGACAAAATTTGTTTATGTCACCATTAATGTGGGAAAATCTAAACTCCATTATTTATAATTAAAATAGTATTCACCTGCAAATAATTAAAGCCACAGAAGCAATGTGTTGTAAGTTGTAACCCTGTTACTGGTCAATCAAATTGACTTTATTAATTTCATCAGTACAAACACTGTATCAATTTAAACAATTAAAACAACACTCAAAACAGTTAAAAAAACAGTACAAACAAATTACTGCAAACATTAGGAATAATACAGCACTCTAGACTCGATGATGAAATACATGACGTTTCGTTACTCGGCCTGTCATTTTCTACAGAGGACACTCTTGATTATCTTTTTGGACAAATTTTCAAAACAGTACTCTTTGGACTTTTATTCTCAAAAAAGACAGATTTCGAACTTATTTTCAAAAACCGACCTGGTTTCAGCCCAGGCGCTAAAAGCAGGTTGGTTTTTAAAAATATTTTTTTGAAACATCACGGGAGTTGAACTCCCGTGAAGTTTAGCAGATTTTTAACAAACTGACGGGAGTTCAACTCTCGTAAAGTTTTATTGCTTAAAACAAACTTCACGGGAGTTTAACTCCCGTGAAGTTTGTTACAGAGCAAAAACTCCACGGGAGTTCAACTCCCATGAAGTTTCAG
>NC_033797.1:65470175-65494033 GCF_001876935.1 Asparagus officinalis | reverse complement strand
GCTCTCTGGAAAATTTAGCATGTAACTCCATGGGAGTTGAACTCCCGTGGAGTTTGGCCATGCCTATATAAGGCGCAGAACCGTGAACTCATTCCCAAACCGCTTTCACCCCTTCCCCACCCTAAACCCTAGACCCTCTCTCCCTCGTCCCCCGCCGTCGTCGGCCCCAGTCCCTACCGTCGGAGTTGATCGCTCTCGCCGTCATTGTCGCCGAAGTTCACCAGAAATTAGGGCATCGACAAATTGAAGGTAAAATCTTTTTAAAAAAATTCTCCTAATTTCTTGTATATTCTCACTATTTCATGGTGATTACATGTAAAAAAATTAGATTTTAGAAATTAATTATGAATTATTTATGATTTTTGTGAAGAAAAATTAAATAATTTTGTGGATTTAAAGGGGAAATTATCAAAAATGTAAAAGTTAGTGTTACTACATATGTTTGACATGGATATATGAACTTGGTTAAAATTATGGATGACTAAAATTGATATAGGACTTAATGGTAAGTAACATTTTTTAAAGTTTTTTCGTGTAATATTAATCTTGAGTTTTTTACTCTTTAGAGGTAATAATGAACGATCGAATCGTAATTCTTTATTCATATGATGGGAAGATTAACTATCTCAAAAATAATATGCCTGTTTATGAAGGAGGTGTGACGAGACCGTTGTTTATAACAAAATCGTGTACTTTCGATGAATTGGTTAATGAATCACACAAACTTATATTACCCAACTCACGTGAGTATCACCTCAATGTTATTTCCAATTATCCTATTGTGGGAAACAGAACAAGCAGCATTCTAATATCAAGTGACTATGATATGGGTCTCATGGGAGTGTTACAAGACGAGAAACATTCGGTCGAATTGTTTATTAAAAAAAATCAGAGGAATTTGGGCAAATCGTTGAGTCACGGCGGAATGTACTCCCGCATGTTGGAGGACCTTAAAGTTGACTCCGTCGCTTTTTATCTCCGCAACAAGATGAATGTTGGACACAATCACAATACATGAGTGGTCCTTCATTTATGGGCACTTCAAATGCTTTCGATACTAACACGGCCCATCAAGAAGATAATGCAAGTGTCAAATCCGAGAATGATGATGAAGAGGACGGCTTAGAAATTAATAGCATGACGTTGATAGATCGTGATGAAGGGGACAACCAACAAATGGACGGATGTTATACTAATAATGAGTATGTCGTCTTAGAGGATCCGCCGCCCGATGGACTTCAATGAGAAGAATGGATTGATAACTCCATGATGAAAAGTATTCCTATTGGCACTATTAGCGGTGATGATACACAGGGTGAGGACTTCTCATTCATGAAGTGGGATCTTTTTGAAAGTAAGGAGAAATTGATCCATGCGCTTCGCTCGTATGCCATTGCAAAAAATATTAAGTTTAGACCAACAAAAAATAACACATCAAGTTATAATGTGGTTTGTTTTTATCGTAAAGATTGCGAAGATGAAGATAATGGTGGACACCACGACAGCAATGTGAAATGTCCTTGGAAGATTAATTCATGTTTGGGTGTAAGAGTAGGCAGGCATTTTAAAATCATGGCATACAACGGACTCCACACATATAGCAATCCTCGGTTAGAGATGAATAACAAGCATGTGTCCTCTTCTTTTATATATCGATTGATTTTACCGCATCTAAGGGAGGATCTTGATCTAAGGCCGAAAGATATTCGTCTTTTAGTGCATAAAGCGACCAACTTGGATGTATCATACAAGTGTTGGAATTTTAGGAGGAAGGCAATGATAAAAATATTCGGGGATTGGGACAAATCTTATGAGATCTTATCAAGTTATCTTGAAGCACTCAAAAGAGAAAATCCTGGGATTGTCTTTAAAGTATCATCAAACCATGTTGATGACGGAGAATGACGGTTCACTGGTATATTTTGGGCATTTGGGCCTTGTATTGAGGGGTTCCAATATTGCCGTCCTCTTCTTAGCATTAATGGCACCCACTTATACGGTAAGTACAAAGGCGTTTTGCTTGTTGCAACCGGAGTTGACGCGGATGGTGGGTTGTTTTCTTTGGTGTTTGTAGTGATTGATGTTGAAAACACAGAGAATTAGGCGTGGTTTTTTTGCATGCATTAAATATCATATCCCTAGTGTGGGGGCGCGGCCGATTACATTCATATCTGATAGGATGAAAGGAATTCCAAGAGCACTCCAACGACATTTCTCGTCACCACATGCACATCATTATTGCATGCGGCATATTAGGGACAACTTTAAGAAGAAGTATGGAAACGGTCAGGTTCAAGATCTTTTTTGGCAAGCCAGCTGTGCAATAGAAAAATTAGTTTATGATCAAATACGAGAGAGGATTAAGTTCATTTCACGAGCTGCACATGATTGGATCGAAACTAGTTTGGGACCACACAATGTTGATAAGTGGGCTTTATGTGAAGATGACGGGAAACAGTTCTGTATAATGACTACGAACGCTTCTGAGAGTTTCAATGGCATACTCAGGGGAGCACGCGGTATGCCAATACAGTCACTAGTTGCTAAAATATTTTACAGACTTAATAAAATTCTTTCTCCGACGTTGCATACTTAGTGAAAATATCCGCTCAGAGCTCACACCGAAGGTTGATGAAATGCTAGCGGCTCGGATTGTGCAAGCTCGATTCTTTCATGTCGTAAGATACAGTTTTAATGAATGAGAGGTCATTGAGGGAATATCACATAGAGAAAGTCGCTCTTACAAAGTTAATATGTTAGTGAATCACACACGTACGTGCACTTGCAATGTACCACAACTATAATGGATTCCTTGTTCACATGTTATCGTGGCTTGCTTTGATCTACAGGGAGGTGCGAGGATTTTACATTATGAATTCGTCACAGCTTGGTATTCTACTTACAACTATCAACAAACATACAAAGAGTATTTTCGTCCACCATATGATAGTCGACATTGGACACAAGACGGGCCACAGATATTACCTCCTTTGTATAAAAGGTCGGCGGGGCGCTCTCGTACCGTACGAATTAGAAATAGTATGGATGACGGTTGTGAATGAATTAGAAGGAGAAATAAGTGCAGTAGATACGATCAACCGGGCCACAACAAAAATAGTTGTCTAGCTAGGATTAGGCGCTGATTTGTAATATGTAGCGTTTTGCACTATGTTTGTTCCCGTATGACATTTGTAATTGTAATTTGTAGCGTTTTGTACTATGTTTGAGATCTAATTTTAATGTTTGGTTTCAAATTATTCCTTGTTCACATTGCACATTTGTTTGTTGTAATATATTTCTTATATATGACTAAGTTAGTCATTCAACTGAAATATCTAACACATTGTACATTTGTAAAACCCCCAAAAAAATTGAATATTTTATAATAAATAATAATAAATGTGTTACATTATGATAAATAATATTTATTTATGTTTGAGCATGCTAAGAATTTATTTGAGATCAATTTAATGTATATATGTGAATATAAAAGTGATATCATGCACGCGCACGGGTCTGAATCTGGGAAAAACAATCAGTTAAAAGTATATGTATTTTACACACTAAAGAAGTTAGAATCTAGAAAAACTTAAAAGACCAAAGTTGTAGGTCTCTTCAATAGATTTCTAACAAATCTTATATCACCTTATTTTGAGGTCAGATGTGAAAATTATGACCAAACTACCAAATGTTATTTTCCTAGTCAGACTAGGTTTCCTGGTTTGGGTCAAACATATTTGTTTTGGGTTTGTCTTCATAAAATACTTGTGTTTTTCACAAAAAATCCTATCTTTTATCATATCTATGAACCCTAACAACCACCCTCTCCCCTCAAAAAACCCTAGATCTTTTTCTTATGAATTTTGAGAGCTTTGTGAAGCATAATACCGACACGAGAGCGAGATCTTCGACGTATGACAGTGGAGAATGGGTTGTTCGTGCTCGTGAATTGCTTGCTGTTTATTTAAGAGGCTTAGAACAACATTTGAGGTAAGATTATCTTGATCCAAACCCATCCCCATAGTTAAATAACTAGTTTAGATGTTTAATATGTGTTTTCATGTTTAAATCTTAACTTGTGATGTTAAAAATCAGATTTTTATTTTTTGATGTTGAAACTTAAACCAATGCTAGATTAGTAATATTTTCTTACTGTTTATGATAGTATCATTATCATGATCATTAGGGTTATTCATAATTTTATTTATATTTGAGAAATTTAAGAGATGTACTAAATATATATTTTTTGCAGAAAACTACAGTACTTGTATAATTTTTAACTAATATTTTGAGATAGTAAATAAACTCAAATTTTAACCAAACTAGTTCCAAATGAAATCTATATGTATCTAGTTTCTAAAACAGAAAACTATTCTTAAAAAGAGTTTGTATAGAGAAAGATATGTTCTTTTTAATAACAACATGTCCTGTAGAAAAACTGCTGCACATATATAATGTTTAACTAGAGATTTGGGATAACAAATGAACTCTAAACTAAACAAAACTTATGCCAATTGAAAGATGTGTGAATCTAATTTTCAAAACAGAAAACCATTTTTAAAAATAGTTTTTATAGAGAAAGATATGCTCATTTTACTAACAGAAGTCCCGACTATTTTCCTACTCGTTTTGTGGAGCTGTGTTGCGCCATTTTGAGATGCGTTCGTGGAGTTTTGAGCCGCTTGATATTACACGTATAGTCATGAATATGTTGTGTTATGCATTTGAGAATCCCAAGGGGATTATGATGAGTTTTGATTTGATCATATTCGAATTAGATTTCGTTCATACACATGTTGGATATCGTTAATTGGCCCAGCTCAGTACTATATAAGATAGTACGTAGATATGCCAGATTTATACAGTTTATACATATGTCAAATATCGTTAATGGGTTCAGCTCAGTACTATATGAGATAGTACATCGATATGCCAGATTTATATAGTTTATACATATGTCGGATAACGTTAATGGGCTCAACTCAGTACTATATGAGATAGTGCATCGATATGCCAGATTTATACAGTTTATACATATGTCGGATATCGTTAATGGGCCCAGCTCAGTACTATATGAGATAGTGTGTTGATATGCCAGATTTATATAGTTTATACATGTGATGGATATCGTTGATGGGCTCAACTCAGTACTATGTGGGGTAGTGCATCGATATTCCATTTGTACAGACCATTGAGTCGAGTTTGGATGCTTTGTCTAGCAGTCCGTTCCGCACGAGGGTGCGATGAGACTTGTGAGCCATCTTCTAGGATACCTATATGGTAGGTCGTCTCGTACTCATGTTACACACTAAGATCGCGATGAGACTAATAAGTCATGTACATTGTTTTAGGATACCTACAGGGTAGTTCATGTTGCATCAAAATCTTGCAAAGAGTTGAAATGAAATGATTATTTTATAGTCTGAGTTTTAGTAGATATCAAAAATGTCTCTGTCACACTGTCCATTATGGTGTTTTATTTTCTAGTGATGTTTCTTTTCATAGTTCGGTATTGATATTTAGGTATCTATAGTCTGAGACATATGATATATACATGAGGGTTTTCTTGTTTGGATTATTTCGCTCGACGTACTACGTCTTGTGTTATATATTTCTAAATATTAATACCATTAGATACGGAGAAAATGATGTAGGTAGACTATGCTTAATAGATAGAGCCTCCACTATATCTAGCAGCCCTTTTCCTGGGGGACAGATGGAGGTGATTTTGCTTTAGTGCTCTGACGCTTTTGTTGTTGCTCTTTTTATTTTAAATTTTTTTCAGGCAGTTCAAAGCTTCGGAGAGCCGTAGGTTGACGGTCTTCCAGCATAGTCACCGTCGTTCAATTTTAGTAGTGAGACTCCACTGTGTTGACTTTCATATTCAGACATTAGAGTTTATTTTTTTATTATAAAGGCTGTAAGACTTAGTATCATTCCTATTTAGTTTGTGATGAGATACTTTTCTTTCAATCATCAGATGTATTTCAGACTTGTCGGTTGAGACATGAGTTTATTTATTAGATTTATCTTTCTACATCATGTCTATTGTGTTTACTATCTTTTTTGCCTGTATTATACCTGCACTTTATTGTTGATTCCACTAGAGGATATTACTGTGATTGGTGAAAGATGTTATTGCACGGTGTGAGTGCATGACAGGTTTGACATCCCTGGGTTCACCTTGGACTGTAGCCATGCGTGAAAACAAGGGCGTCACAACATTGTCTTCTAATATTTTAATCTGAAATATATTCATTATGGATCTGAGATCGATACATTCCGATATTTTGTACCTTCAGGCGAGTCATTGTTCAGACCATATTGGCTCGGGACTGGTAAAATGTTTTTGTTATATATATTCCTTAATATTGGCACTAATTTTAAAATTTCTCAATATACTTAATCAATTTTGTTTGACGTGCAGCCCGTACCAGACATCACCATGGTCGATCATTCCCAGAGTCATTCGACTTAGGTCATTGAAGATGAGAGAGTACTACAGCTGATAGCTCACGCCGGGTTCCGGGACTGTTCGACAGTGTGATATATTAGGCTTGATTGGTCACTTATCATTGCACTGATTGAGAGGTGGAGGCCAGAGACCAACACATTTCACATGCATATAAGGGAGTGTACCATCACCTTATAGGACGTAGCCATCATACTTGAGCTCCGCATCGATGGTCTGGCAGTTACGGGCACCGATGACCATAATTGGCCTGAGGTATGTGCTAGGCTTCTTGGTCAGGTTCCTAACTTGAGGAGTGGTGCGATAAAGCTATCGTGGCTTCGTCAGACATTTCAGGGAGATATACCAGCAGATGCCTCCATTGAGACGCTTTAGTTTCATGCTCGCTCATACATATACCACATGATAGGGTGCACGCTATTTCCTGATGCGAGCAAGACTCTTGTACATGCACGATGACTGCCATTGCTGGAGGATTTTGGTGTATACGGCGCACTATCGTGGGGCAGTACGGTGTTAGCATACTTGTATAGAGAACTAGGTAGAGTATCCTTAATGCAGAATAAAGAATTCAAGGGATGCTGCATGTTGATCCAGATTTGGTCATGAGAGCGCATTCATGTTGGCAGACCGACTTTGCTTGTGCACCGTGACTTACACAGACAGTTTCCTTTGGCATACAGGTATAATTGTCCACACAATTTTATTCAACTGAATTTAAACTCATATATTCTTTATGCCAAATAGGTATAATGTGTGGTACGCTAACTACAAATCAACGACACGACATTGTGAGTTTTACCGAAATGAGCTTGATGGCCTCCAACACGAACATGTAAATATAAAACTCGATTCATTATGAATATTATAGTTTTATTGTTGATATTGATAAATGTTTTATCTTATTTCAGTTCCAGTGGAGACCCTATTCACCACCGGAGCTCAATATGCATACTCTTGCACTATCATGGGACAATACGGTGTTGGCATACTTGTATAGAGAACTGGGTAGAGTATCCTTAATGCAGAATAAAGAATTCAAGGGATACTACACGTTGATCCAGATTTGGTCATGAGAGCGCATTCATGTTGGCAGACCGACTTTGCTTGTGCACCGTGACTTACACAGACAGTTTCCTTTAGCATACAGGAATAATTGTCCACACAATTTTATTCAACTGAATTTAAACTCATATATTCTTTATGCCAAATAGGTATAATGTGCGGTACGCTAACTACAAATCAGCGACACGACATTGTGAGTTTTACCGAAATGAGCTTGATGGCCTCCAACACGTACATGTAAATATAAAACTCGATTCATTATGAATATTATAGTTTTATTGTTGATATTGATAAATGTTTTATCTTATTTCAGTTTAAGTGGAGACCCTATTCACCGTCGGAGCTCAATATGCATACTCTTGCACCTATCTGTCGAGATAGTCCCGACTTGTGGAGAGCTAAAGTTCTATTGATCTGTTGGGAGATTGTGGAGATGCATGTCCCCGGCCGTGTGCTATGGCAATTTCTGCTCTCTCAGAATGTGCTAGAGCCTACCGAGTTGATCGATCGTCGGCGACGACCTATATCGCCCCGTACCGGTTGGGCCGTAGTCCGTGCGACCTACATAGACAGGTGGACTCACAGGTGTGATTTCATACATGATACAAGAGACACAGCTGTTGACTATACCGTGTATATGCATTGGTATTAGGATATCACACGTAGATGGATCACGCGTGACCTACAGCCATCAGCTGGACACATGCCACGTCCACCGACAGATAGTTACATCCCTAATGGGATGATCGAGAGAGATTATGTAAGTTTATAAGCTAAATTATAACATTTTTTATTAAGATGGTACTTAATAAATTGTTTACCTTGCAAGTCCATGCTTTTGATAGCATTAAAGCTGATATTGATGCGCACATGCCTGAGATTCAGGATTCGGCGGCGTTAGGGGTCTTCAATAGGATCAAGAAGACAATAGCACAGGTGTTTCATAAGACTCACATCGACGAGTTTGCAGGCCGTGAGGACAGACCTCGATCATTTGGGCAAGTGTACACACGACGACGACGGCCACGTGACGATGAAGCCGACACTTCATATGCTGATGGAGCCGGCACTTTGCATGCTGATGGAGCTGATGCTTCTCAACCTCATACACAGCCAGATACTCAGATAATCGAGGCTCATCAGCAGGACTGCAAGGGGCGGGGAAGAGCGAGGGGGAGGGGGAAGAGAGGGAGAGGAAGGAGAGGAGCTATTTTGGGTTGTATGTGAGCTTATTTTGTTAAAATTTATAACTTTTATGAATTTTCAAATACTATATTTTTGTGGATCAATTATTATTTATATATGTACTCTTTGTGAGTGTTGTTTGGTTCGTGTTTAATTCATGGTTGAATTATGTATATATTGTTGTAATTCAGTGTATATGAGATCAATTATTATTGACAGATAAATATAACGTATATGAGTTACGTTACGTATATATAGAACATGCACAAAATCTGCAACTCCACGGGAGTTCAAATCCCGTGGAGTTATAGGCTTAATTTTTCAGAAAGCGATTCTCTGGAAACTTTTATTGAAACTCAACGGGAGTTGAACCCCCGTGGAGTTTTTGCACCGTAACAAACTTCACAGGAGTTGAACTCTCATGAAGTTTGTTCAACTCTCGTGAAGTTTGTTTAAGCAATTAAACTTCACAGGAGTTGAACTCCTGTGACATTTTAGCAGTTAGTTAAAAATCTACTAAACTTCACGGGAGTTCAACTCCCGTAATGTTTCGGTAAAATATTAAAAAAACCGACATGCTGTCAGCGCCAGGGCTGAAACCAGGTCGGTTTTTAAAAATAAGTTCAAAATAGGTCTTTTTTGACGATAAAAGTATAAAGAGAACTGTTTTGAAAATTTGTCCTTTTATCTTTTTTTTGTGGTACTAAATACCAACCCTCATCGGTCATGAGAGAGAGAGAGAGAGAGGGAGAGATGGGTTCAGAGGCTAGGATGATAGATGAATTGAAGGCTGAGATGCCCCTCGAGCACGATGATGACTTGGTGCTGTTGAATGAAGTTGAATATGGGAGGAAGCTTGGTCTTGTGTTTGTTGATATCCTTAATGGCTTCTGCACTGCTGGAGCTGGCAACCTTGTAATTTTCTATCAACTATCTCTGATTTTTCCTAAGACAATTGCGATCTCTACCAATTTCCAACCATATTTTTTAATATTAATCTTATATATGATTATCTTGGCTTAAGATATTGTTTGATACTTTGGGGCCAGTTTTCATCAGTTGCTATATGGATTATTACTTAAATTTGCAAACATGTATAGGAGTTCAAATGTTTGGGATTTTAACTGGGCATCTTGATTTCTTGGTTAATAACTGAAATTAGACTTGTGATTATATGAATTTGTGAAATCCGATCGAGACGATACTTGAACAAGCACACATAAATCAAATTCAGTTGATGGTATGCATATGCTTCGATTTTAAGGATAAAAGTACTTTCTTGCTTTAACAAAATATATTGCAGAGCCTGAAATTTTTTGTTGTTATTGATTCTAAAACCTATAAGATGTTCAAATTTTAAGTTTTCAACTGGTATGTCCAATTTGAGTTCTCTTTCACTTATGTTATTGCTTTAGCTACTTGTGCATTAATTTCCTATTTCTAGAAAAAACAATGAAATCGCTAGCTGCACGACGAGATTATTTAGGACTCAAAAGTTGAGTACAATTGCTTCATAATTTTGCTTTGCACTTTCTCAGGCTCCCACAGCGCCTAATACACAAATATCGACGATGTTAGGGGAAGCCGAAAAATTTGCCAAAGTGTTTTGTGAGAGGAAATGGCCTGTAATGGTATTCCTCGATTCTCACCATCCCAATAAACCTGAGCATCCTTATCCTCCTCACTGCATAATAGGTTCAGGTGAAGAAGATCTTGTTCCAGGTGATTTTCTCTTTCCTTTATGGTGTTTTTTTCTCATGATATCAGTCCCTCAAATCTTTCATATTTTGAAATGCCCCCCATATCATTGAAATCGATATTTAGGTCCCCAAATTGTTAACTTAACTTTGAATGTTAATGTTAGAAACACGAGATTACGAGACCAGGAGGTCCGTGTGTTAATAGCGTAGAGCATGAATGCCAATAGGTAGACCACATAATACAGAGCCAGCATCTGCAATTAAGTCTTTAAGTTATATATATTGCTTTTGTTAGTTTGCATGCACACAAGTATTACATGATCCCCGTATATCGACACCTAAAATTTATTATGTACGAGGAATTTAAGCAAAAAAAAAGAGGAATTTGAGTTGTAATATTTTACCTTCCTTGTTTTAAGCAAACAGAAACTAGGAATGTCTTTGAGCTTTAGTTAATCTCTGAACGGTGTAGATTTCTCCCTCGTCTTAGAAAAAGTGGGGTCTTTTATTAACAAAGTGAGAGGATTCCTTTTTACACCGTGAACATTTCTCGTCACTAGACTCAATCCTACAAGTTTTATTTGACTGGTACATAAGTATAGTTTCATCTGATATGCAAGTTTATATACAAATTCCAAATTCCTGTTGGAACAAAAACATGCAGCTCTTCGCTGGTTGGAGAATGACCCAAATGTTACAATCAGGCGCAAAGATTGTATGGATGGATTCATTGGTTCAATAGAGAAGGATGGAACTAATAAATTTGCTGATTGGATCAAGACTAATGAGATCAAAGTGGTAAATGTATCTTGCCCTGATTGCTTCCAACAATGTTAACTTTGGTAAACCTAACTATCGATGATTTTATGTAGCTCTTGGTGATAGGAATATGCACAGATATCTGTGTGTTAGATTTTGTATGCTCCACGCTCTCAGCTAGAAATATCGGTCTCGTACCACCTTTAGAAGATGTCGTTGTGTATTCAAAAGGGTGTGCCACTTTCAACTTTCCAGTTGATGTTGCTCGAAACATTAAAGGATCATTAGCTCATCCTCAGGTGAAATAGCCTATCACTGGTTAGCTAGACTTCCTCCACACCCCCGCCCCCCCTGGTTTATGATACTACTATTGAGTAGGCAACGTGAGAGCTCACTTGGTTCCTTCAATTTGCTTTTTCTTTTTTCTTTTTTCTTTTTTTGGTCCCTACAGGAGATGATGCATCACATAGGCCTTTGTATGGCGAAATCAAGGGGAGCTAAAATAGTGCAGAATGTATCCCTAGGATCATTGCCGTAGAAGTATCAACTGGAGAACAAGAGGACAGAATGCAAAGCTATAACGTTCAGAATGCTCGCCTATAGTGTAAATTTATGGTATTATGTAATTGGAATGCTATCGATAAATAATCTCCATTTAAGAGTAGAAACTGTCTTTAAAGCATGCAAGCTTGAGCTTTTGAGAAATTTGTAAGATATAGGATATCACATGTCAGTATGGTAAGTATGGCTTGTAGCATATGTTACCTTATGTTTGCTTCTCTCTGTTACTTCTTTGTTTATTGCAACTAGTTCTTGTGTACATGGAATGTACATGATTAAATATCAAAATTATTATTATTTTTGTTTATTTTCTTACTATAAAATAAGTGAGGTTCATTTTGAGTTAAAATCTATAAACATGACATTTGCCCTAAATTTTATTTAAATTTTTTTTCAAAATTTTATGAAATAGATTTGTGTGTAAAACTGGGAGCAAAATACTTTTATATACTTGCATACACAATATTATTTTTTAAAATTTGTATATATCAAACTTTATGTAACATATTTGTTTACCTAATCATTTTATCGATCTCCAATTTGTTTATCTTAGTCATTAAATGTAGTGTTAAGTTACAAAAAAATACAATAATATATTGTGGATGTGTTAATAAAAATATAACTGAATACTTAATATTAAGATGGTTTGCATAAGCTCGATCAGCACAGAGCACATATTTTTTATAAGACTTCAAGACATCTTAATTATTGATAGACTTAAAAATAATAATAAATACTAAAGACTAATGATGACTCTAGTATAATTTTATATGACAAAATCATTCACATAAGCATATTAAAAATTTTGTATGAAAATCTCTTCTAAAGATTCTTAATTTTACTCAAAAAATTAAGTTTTACTATAAAATTTTTAAAAAAATATTATCATTTATTCCTTCTTTATTCATATTTAATTGAGCTGAGATTCAATCCTTCTCTACCTTTATCTTTTTTCTGGGCAATACTACAGTAGTGTCTTCATCGTTTACATCAATTGTGATATAATGTTGGTATATAATAAAAAAACAAAAGACAAGACAAGAATCCGGAAATATATTAGGATATACTTGGATCAAACAAAAGACAAAATATGTTGATAATATTAAACTATAAAACAGACTGTATGGGCCCTCTAACTTAACTTTTTTAATGCAAACAACCATCAAGATTAATTTTGAAAATCTCTTGGGGCTAGGAATAAACAACTAATAAGTTTGCAGAGGAAGCTAGGGGAACGTAGTACATTCTTAAAAATTATTAATCTTTACTTAATTTATTTATAATGATTTGATCTCATTATTAGCTAACTACAAGGCCTAGTACATTATTTTTATTGGGCGTTCGAGGCACGCAGAAGACCTAGGTGAGTCCTCATCACAATGAATGTTATACAATTTAAGTACAAAGAAAAAAGGAGGGTTGATCAATGGTGTAGTTGGTGAGAGGGAAACTCCAGTGGCTTAATTTTGGTATGTGGATATATTATAGATGGAGATGGAGAAGGGTGGTTTTGAAAACAGTGGGTGTATGAGGGTAATTAATATGGTTTTTGTTTGTATGGTTTTCTTCATCTATTTTCAAGATATTTGTGGTCCTGTGGATATATACAACTATAGCATTGTTGTTCTCTTTTGGTTTTGTGAAAAAGTTTGGGTGTAAAAAAATTAAATTATCTAATCTGGTTAAAGTAGTATCATATAAGTTAAGCCCATACATAAAATTTATTTTAACCAACACTCATATGTAAGTATTACAATTGGCATTAAGATCTAATATACCTGTGAGATTCTCTTTAACTTTTATACAAACAGTATCTATTTAAATAATAATAGTATAATTAAATTTTATGATATAAAAAAGATCAAATATACTTTATAAGTAATTTTTTTAAAATAATCTAATATAATCTACTAAGAAGAAAATAGATGAAAGTGATGTGGAAATTATTACAATCTCATAATTCATAATTTTAAAACAATCTAATCTAATAAGAAAAAAAATAACAAAGGCACATACATGTTGAAGGAGATGAAAGTGCTATGAATTATTACAATTTCTAATCTAAAATAAGATCAAACATACAATATAATTAATTGCTTTAAAATAATCTAATCTAATCTAACAAAAATATATATATGAAAGTGCTGTGAAAATTGTTGCTATTTCTTAATATGAAAAAATATTAAATATATAATATAAGTAATTACTTTAAAATAATCTAATCTAATATAATAAGAAGAAAATAAAAAAGACACATACATATAGAAGGAGATGAAAGTGCTATGAAAGTGCTATTTGATGTTGCGTGTGAGAGGATAATAGCTATAAATAGAGTTCTATTTAAATAATAATAGTATAATTAAACTTTGAAACTAATTATGCAATACCGTGAACTACTTGAATTTTAGTTGGTAAGAGATCGTCACATTCTGTCCTCAGATCGCAGCCATATCTTTTAATTTTTTTTTTCTAATTTTGAGAATGACTTTTATCTCTTTAATTTGTTTAGTGGATTTTGCAAATATCCTATTAACATCATGTACATTTGTAGGTCTGCGTTGTTCCTTGGGGCAAACATTATCTGTCTCGTTAATTTGTTTAGTTTTTGTATGTACGCCATTCATCTTGTATACATTTATAAATTTGGCATCTAATAATTTCATTCAGATTTATATTTCAATTAAAACTATATTCTTATTTTCATACTATGTATATCCAATAAGAACTCATCAATTTATCAACTTACTCTTACATAATGGATTAATATCTAAATTCCAATGATATTTTTGCCTACCGAATTTTTTTTTCAAACTCATGCTTTTAAAGTGAGTAATAATTTTGTGGATGTTCTCTTTTGCCAAAGTAGGGCGAAAAAGAGAAGTTAACTATACGAGGGAACAAAAAAGCAACAAACGGGAATTTTTTTAAAAAGGCATTTTTTACTAAATAATTAGCAAAACCGACCGTTTTGTTAATTATTTAGCAAAAACGATATCTTTTTTGCCAACATGCCAAAAAGAGGTCGTTTTTAAAAAACTGTCCATTCGAAACATACGGGACTGCTAGTCCCATATGTTTTGGCGACTAATACCACTTAGAAAATCTACGGGACTACTAGTCTCGTAGGTTTTGAGTGTGGGTTTAAGATGACAGCACCAAATAATAGTTATGAATTTCAATCGGTAGTGACATGAGAAGTAAATAGTAGATATGAATTTCAATGGGTAGTGGTATGAGAAGTAAATAGTACATATGAATTTCAAGGGGTAATGCCACGAGAAGCAACTAGTAGATAAAAATTTCAACGGGGAGTGGCATTAGAAGTAATTATTAGAGTCCTATTTGGACCTCTAGGCTCTTGAAAAGAAAGAAAAAATGTTCAACTGTGTCGACCCCCTAAGTCGTTAAATTAGTCCAAATACACAATCCGGATTTAAAATTTTCAAGTTCAACCTATCGGAGAAATTCTAGATAGAATTTCAAATACGACCTCTACATTGTTAAACTAGAATAAATTCCAAATATGATTTTTACGTTATTAAACTGGAATAAATTCTAAAAATTGACCTCTACGTCGTTAAACTAGAATAAATTCCAAATTCGATCTTTACGTCGTTTAAACTAGAACAAATTCTAAATTTAACATCTACAGAACAAATTTCTAAATTTGACCACTACGATCGTATAAAAATTTGATCATACACATTGCTTAACCATGGGCATATACATGATCAAATTTGTACACGACGTAATGGTCAAATTACTGCGACTTTTTATTTTTTATTATAAATATCCAAGGGAGTGCTTGTAATTTTTCTTTCTTTCTTTTCAAGAGCCTAGGTCCAAATAGGACTCTAATAATTACTTCTAATGTCACTACCTATTGAAATTCATATCTACTTTATACTTCTCATGCCACTACTGATTGAAATTCATAACTACTATTTGGTGGTGTCATCTCAAGCCCACACCCAAAACCTACGGGACAAGTAGTCTTGTAGGTTTTCTGGGTGGTATTAATCGCCAATTAATAACGACTAAACATACGGGACTAGTAGTCCCGTATGTTTCAAATAGACAGTTTAACAGGCCAAAAAGAGATCGTTTTTGCTAAATATTAGCAAAACGGTCGGTTTTGCTAATTATTTAGCAAAAAAGGTCTTCTTTTAAAAAAAAAATCCCAGCAACAAACACGAGTTTTTTTGCAGCTTGATGACTCTTTTGTCTACTTGGGTGTCATTTCGACAAACACCCTTCTGTTTATTGGTCAAAATTCTCTACGCCATCCCTCAGAAAGAAAACACCATACTTGAGTTACTTGACTGAACCAACTTATGTACTTGACTGAACCAACTTATGTGACTGAAGACACTGAAGTTGATAATTTAAAATTACTTTTATAGAGGGAAATTTAATTTAAAACTAATCTACTTCTGTAAAACACAAAACTTAGTTAGCCAGGTTGATCTGTCAAATTCAAATCGATCTATTCTCTAAAACACCTCGAGAAAGTCGCGTTGGCAAATATGCAAGAAGCAAGGTGAAATATATACAATTAAAAAAAAAGAGTTTATATTAATCCATCACAACGTGGCTGGAGTCACTTATATAAGCCATCATTAAATCATGAAACGTCTCGAGCATATGAGAAGAAATATTCAGGACTCCTCGCTAAATTTTGTAATGATAAACGAGTGCAAACAAGAAACAGCTATGATTTATATGTACATATAACGTTTACCCTTTTTTTTAAGTCGCCAAAAGAAAGAGCTTCATGAAAAGGTACATCTTTTCCTTTCCATTCTTTCAGCATGAAGCAGAAACTTACAATTTCATTGATATTAATATTATTAACAAACTAAAGCAGACAAGACATGCTGCTGATGCCTCCCTTAAAAACCTGAAACCCTACTAAATTGACAGACGCTTCTCTTATATCCCACCAAAAGACGCCGCGAGCATCAAAAGACACATAAATATGCATGGACTGATGTTATTAGCCCTAGATGTGGTTTTCACAAGCTCCACATGTATCAGTAGTCTTAGGATTGACAAATGTGCAGTGACTACACCTCCAGTCTTCATAGTCTGCTTCCGTGACGGTCATAGAGATGGAAACCGAGCTGATAGTAGCTACTTTACTCCTACCACCGCTGCTGCTATGATTCTCGGACTCCGATGAGGATGCAGCCTGCTGATCATTGTCGGCGGAATTTACCTCCTTCAACCCAGTCTCAAAGGCATGGACCAGGTTTTCAAAATAGTTCCGTGTTATGCTGCACAAATAGAAGAGAAGAAGAATGATTTACACTTCTTCGAAAAATTAAATAACAAAAGATTAATGCTGTTGAGTAAACACAGTGTCAAATAAATAATATTTTCTTGTAAGAATTTTTTGTAAGTTTAATGCTGTTGAATGAGCATGCACGCACGCCCCAGATTCCGGATACAGCTCAATAATAATTAACAATAGGCAAAACCGAGGATGTAAATACCGTGTTAAATCAACTAGCTTAGTGCGGAATGCAACAAATTCCTGAGAGTCTCCAGAAGGATTCTCAGCATCAAAGTAAGATTGAAGTTCTTTCTCTGCACATGCATGAAGCCGTTCTAGACCAGATTCAGCCTCACCTACAAAATGACAAGTTTTTCATCAGGAAGGAGCACCCATGAAACTAAAATGATTCCAGCCGACGTAATGACTAAAAACCTTGCAGATACTCAAAAAGTTGCCTCTTTGCATCTTCAGTATCAGGAAGGTAATATCCGTAGGCATATGTCCATTTAAGTACCCTCCTACACTCCACTATCTGCACAGTGGAACATGAGATCATAAGCCAGTGAAACTTTCCAATCCAGTAATCAACAAATTGCATCATTAAAAACTAATAAAGAGATTACCAAGAGAGATTACCAAGAGAGATTACCAAGAGATTGTGCATGCAAAAGGAAAAAAAGACGAATAATAGAACTGATACCTGCTCCCATGCTTCAACTAGGAACTTGAGCTCCGTTTCAGGAAGGCATAGCTTTATACTAAGCTTCTCAAGCTGCAAGAATTTTAAAATGATCCTTATAATGTCCATGTTATATAGATCAATAAAATCAAAAAGTACTTCAAAAACAAACGTATCTAGAACTTTGGACATGAAAATGATAACATTACCCAAGTAACCTATATAGGGAAAAAGAGTGGAAAAAAGAGATATTTGTCAAATATTTGTGAATATTAAATATATACTTATTTGACTAGTTATTGGGTGAACTTCAGCAGACTCTCAGACCCTCATTAGCTTTCAAACTGTCACTAAACCACCCTAAGATTTGGTGTTCTCAGAAGTACCTCTTCAACTTCCAACATCATCAAAATAACATTAACCACAGTTTTCACATGAGTGAGTAAATTTATCCATGGGGATGTTTTTGACAGTGATGATTGTGGTCCACGCCTTTTCCTTTCGGGTGGATATGGGAGGGCATCTTCTGAGAACCCCAAAACTTAAGGGAAGTTAAGTAAAATTTACTTTTTGGTTAAAGAAATGCTTTTAGGATAGCATTTAAATTCCTAGTTGAAAATTATTCCTTCACAATTTTATGACATATAGATCTGTAATTTAAATATTCAGTTAAACAACCGATTCGGGATCCACTAAGCCTCTCAAAATTAGTATCAAACATATGTAAAAAGGTAAGTGGGTCAAAAGCACAAAATCATGTGTAATAATACAAGTTATAAGTGACGAAATTTAAAACGACATTTTATAAGCCAATGAATCGAATATCCATCTTGGTTAAATTCTATTGGTTCGTTAACCAAATACTAAAATTTATTATTTAATGTTGGATGACGCACTAAACAGAATATAACTAAATAGTTAGACAAATAATCAACAAACCAAACAGAGTATAACTAAATAATTAGACAAATAATTGACAAATAATCAACAAACTAAACAGAGTATAACTAAATAATTAGACAAATAATTAACAAACTATTTGTTAATTTGTTTCATTCCCTATAACCAGTCACATTGCCTTCAATACTAACAACTTGGGAAATGACCATTAACTACCATGAACACCACATGGAGAATGCCATAAACTTTGACCAAAGTACAACTCCCATAAAAGTGTCATATTATTCAATAATTTTAGCATATTCTCATTTTGAGAAAGCGGGACTGTACAAGGAAGCAGTACAACATCTCAAAGTCACCCACCAACCTACCAAATCTCTGTTCATTCAGGACACTAAATAAATGTACAATCTTAAAAAGTTAGTGGAGAAACATAAGTAGCTGATACTCCAGATACCCTCAAATTTCATTAATAATAGACACACGTGAAGATGTAAGACAAAACAAAGAACTATTTTGCGTTTAAAGAACGAATTAAAGCATTTTTTGAGTCTAACAACAAGGAAGAGAATCAAGGGTGAAAGCTTGAAGCTATTTTGTAAGTGCAAGACACCCACCAGCTAAAGAAGAAAAGGGAAGTAAAGAAAAGGATACAACATTCTTTGAGGCTTACAAATGATTGAGGACAGCCCGTAAGTGCAGCAACCCGACGGACCTGTCCAAACTTTTATGATGTATGGTGGATTTAAAACACATGTTGACTGTGCCTGATACGGGTGTATCTTCTCTTCGGAACTTAACGATCCTCATGGGAGCTTGAGGATAGATGATTCTCGTGATAGCATGAGAATAGGGGTGTAAAACAGTACAGTGGAACGCAGGTGGAAGCGTGGAACGAGACGCCGAGCAGCAGATTCGAAGAATCCAGTTTTCAGCTCGTGAGTCAACTCATACATGGACATGAGTCGACTCATCAAGTTGAGTCGACTCATGAATGTCATGAGTCGACTCACAAAATCCAGCCGTTTTGTCAAAAGTTTCTGCTCGGTCGACTCATCAGTTTATGAGTCGACTCATCAGTCATGAGTCGACTCATATGCAGTTTTGAGTCGACTCACGAAACTCAGCCCTGTTAGCAAAAGTCTTTGATCAGTCGACTCATCTGTTATGAGTCGACTCATAACTGTTCATCAGTCGACTCATCAGAGCTTTCCTGATTCGTTTGGGTTTCTGTTCACGTGTTTTCCTGTTGGTTTTGAACTTAATTATTTACTAGATTGCCATCCACGTTTGTACACCTATATAAAGGGTTGTTTAGGGTTTCTAAATATAATCTTAGAGATCTTAAAGGGGAGAGTTTAATCAAGAGATTAGATTGTAATTGAGATTTGAAGAGCTTGTTCTTCAATTCTAGAGTGAGATTGTGAGAGATTGTAAAATACATACTCATAATCTAGAGAATGTATTTTCCTTCGCCCAAAACCTGAGTTATTCTTGTGTTCTTATTGTTTTCTCCTCAACCCACCTTTGATAATTCCGCGATCAAAGATGCTCATACGGCAACTCGTATCAAGTTGGTATCAGAACGATCAGATCCTGGGAAGGGGGCATCCTGTGTATGGTCCTGACTCGATCACAATACAAGAGGCTTGGCGAGGTCCTTATTTCATTGGAAGGACTCTAGGTTTTAAGGAGGAAGACGATGGCTGAATGAGACAATTCCACGAGGATTAATGCATTGGAGAAGCAGATCGAGACGATAGGTTCGACTCTCACACAACTCGTCAGTCTTATCCATGGAGGTGGCAAACAAGGTGAATCTTCTTCGAAGAAAATTGTTGAGTCCGATGTGAAAAAAGTAGATTCAGATTCCGACGAGGAGGAGCAGACCGTTAAGACTGCATTGCATCAAGGGGATAAGAATTCTTATCAGAACCTGAAGATTGACTTTAAGGTGGAGATTTCTGTTTATGATGGGAGTGTTGACGTCAAGGGGCTTGATGACTAGATCGAGCGGATAGAGACGTATTTTACTCTTTATGGCTATTCGTCAAAAGAAAAGATCGTGTTCGCGACATTGAAGTTTTCAGGACACGCGTTGACGTGGTGGAAATCCTACTGCAAGCAGGAGAAGAAGACGGTATCGTGGAACAAGTTCAAGGAGTTACTGAGGAAGCAGTTCTACCTGGTGGGATTCTTTGAAGAGCGTTGGTACAAGTGGTACGGCTTACGCCAAATGGTCAATCAAACCGTTCAAGAATACATCACGGAGTTCCAGCAGCAAGCGATGGTCCTCAACATTACGACAGAGGAATATTCCGTGTTTATGAAGTATATGACGGGATTGAGTGATTACATCCGAAAGGAGATGAAGCTATTCACGGTGGAATCAATTACAGAGACGAGCGTGAAGGCTATTGCCCTCGAGGGCAAGCAAAAAAAAGGTAACGAGGCTAAGGAAGACTCCAAATAGATGGGAGGCGAGTCTAATGGTTCTCAATCTAAGAAGGAGAAGAAGAAGGGTGATCTAGGGAAGACAAGGCTGATTTGTAGTCACTGCGAGAAGACAGGACACACAGCTGATTGGTGCTGAGAGAAGTATCCTCATCTGAAACCAAGAGAGTTGAAGGAGGAGAAAAAAACATACATGATAGCTCAATGTCCGAAAGAAATCCCGGGGATGATAGAACTCAACAGCAATCTCAACCTTATGACGGGAAGCAGACCACGAAAGAAGATACGAGAGAGCAACTCTTTGTTCTTAAGTTGCAAGTGAAGACCAGTTTGGTTGATGCCATTGTTGATTCGGATAGCGAGAAGAATTTGATATCCGAGATATTGGTTCAGAAGCTGGGTCTGAAGACGATCAAGCATCCGAAACTCTATCCATTGGGGTGGATTCAGAAGGAGGAGAAACTGAGTGTAGTTGATCAATACACTGTTATATTTGCGCTCCAAGAGTCGTATATTGATGAGGTTACGTACGACGTCGTTCCATTGGATGTTTGTCAAATTATACTGGATAATCCGTACTTATGGGATAGATATGCGATCTACGAGAAGCGGGCTCAGAAGTACACCTTCACTAAGGATGGTGAAAAGTTCATCTTTCGTTCGGCATCTCTTCCGAGGGAGACAAGCTTGGGGAAGGTGACGTGAGCGAAGAGACTAGTGAATGCAAGCAAGAAGTTTGTCTCGCTGTGCATTAGACTTCCAGAAAAGCCATCGATAAATGATTGCAACTTGGGACGAAAGGTGATTACGACGAGACGCGGGATGGATGAGATGTTTTCGATCGGACGTGATTGCAACTTGGGACGAAAGGTGATTACGACGAGACGCGGGATGGATGAGATGTTTTCGATCGGACGTCGAGACCAGGTTCCTAGCAGGGTCAGATGGTGCAGAAAAGATGGAGCTCGAGAGTTTTCTCAGCAAAAGTTCTAACTTGAACGGGACTTCAAGTTCCTAAAGAGGGGACCCATGATACGGGTGTATCTTCTCTTCGAAACTTAGCGATCCTCATGGGGATAAATAATTTTTGTGATAGCATGAGAATAGGGATGTAAAACAGTACAGTAGAACGCAGGGGGAAGCGTGGAACGAGACGATGAACAACAGATTCGAAGAATTCAGCTTTCAGCTCGTGAGTCGACTTATACATGGACATGAGTCGACTCATCAGGTTGAGTCGAATCATGCTTATCATGAGTCGACTCACGAAACCCAGCCGTTTTGTCAAAAGTTTCTGCTCGGTCGACTCATCAGTATATGAGTCGACTCATCAGTTTGAGTCGACTCATCAGTTTATGAGTCGACTCATCAGTTTATGAGTCGACTCATCAGTCATGAGTCAGACTCATATGCAGTTTTGAGTCGACTCACGAAACCCAACCCTGTTAGCAAAAGTCTCTGACCAGTCGACTCATCAGTTATGAGTCGACTCATATGAGATCATGAGTCGATTCATAACTGTTCATCAGTCGACTCATCGGAGCTTTTCTGGTTCGTTTGGGTTTCTGTTCACGTGTTTTCCTGTTGATTTTGGGCTTGATTATTTATCAGATTGCCATCCACGTTTGTACACCTATATAAAGGGTTGTTTAGGGTTTCTAAACATAATCTTAGAGATCTTAAAGGAGATAGTTTAATCAAGAAAGATTACATTATAATTGAGATTTGGAGAGCTTGTTCTTCAATTCTAGAGTGAGATTGTGAGAGATTGTAAAGTGCATACTCATAATCTAGAGAAGGTATTTTCCTTCGCCTAAAAGTGTTCTTATTGTTTTCTCCTCAACTCACCTTTGATAATTCCGCGATCAAATGTGCTCACACGGCAACTCGTATCAGTGCCTGACTGCAAAAAAATAGACTGCCCATTTAGAGAATGAACTAAATCATTTTTTTTGGTTTACCAACATCCATCATCATCAAGGGAAAGAATCAAGGGTGAAGGCTCGAAGCTATTTTGTAAGCGCAACACCCCGCTCTCCTAACCCCAACAAGAAACCAACTCCACCCCACCCCACCCCCACTCCAAAAAAATTCTAAAAAAACACCATTTTCTTCTAGAGTTAGAAGTGGTTGTGGACCACCCACAAGGGCCGCAATCCATCGGACTTGCCCAAACTTCTATGATGTGCGGTTGGATTAAACCACATATTGTCTCGATTCTGGGTATAAAAAGATAGATATTTCATTTAGGTTTTATGTTGTCCCCAGGTTTACCTCCGCCAATCATGGCGCATTCAAGCTATGAAAATGTACATCACAAACATCATTATGGTACAACACCACAACATCATGGTAAAATACAAAAGAACGTCAGGGTATAAATACACAAACATGACAACCAATTTGAGAGTTTTAAATCAAAATTTAAAATTTAAATCAACATTAAAACTAGCAGGGATGGATCAACCAATATCGAGTACACATGGGTCAGATTAGCTTCAGTATGAGTAGACCTACAATACATATACAAATCTGGGAATGAAGGGACTGACCATTCGGCATGTTGATCAGCTTACATATGACAAATAAATCGTGGTCAGAGTACAAGGTCCACTTGGTAAATGGATCATTCTTGGCCTAAATAAAGAGCCATGTGCTGTTGTTGGACATATCCAAGGACGACCCAACAATGACCACTTCCAACTCAACTTCCTCAAAGTAAATAAAAGAACAAATAAATTCTACTGAAACCTATAGCTTTAAGCTCTTTACTTTGATTCTCAGAATCACATAAGATGTTGGACC
>NC_033797.1:65391949-65470165 GCF_001876935.1 Asparagus officinalis | reverse complement strand
CACCCCCCCACCCACCCCAAAAAAAAAAACCAACAAAACACCCAAACCCAACCCCAAAAAAAGAATATTAATTATTAATAATAATTACTTAAACGAAGCTGCCTTTTGGTGTTCTGCCCCTCAGTATGTCACAATTTCAAAAAATTCCTAGAATGTCCTCACAACTTTCAAATGCTTTACAAATCATGGAAGGCATAAAATTGGAAAATGCAAAAAGATAAACAATTCCAAATACACACAGCCCCATGTTTCGACCAACAAAACCTAACTGCCCCACATGTTTAGCAAAAGTGACTGCCTTTCAGAAAAAATAAAAAAAAAAATCTAAAAATTGCCAAAACCGACAAAAGAGGAATTATTTTCGATTTATCGTCTCCATTCAATTCCAGAAGAGAACTACTGCATGGAGGAGACAGTGAAAAGCATGCGGGATTTTATAAAATGATTGCCAATGCAGTTCTTACCGTCAATATAAGCCAAAATTGTCACTTAATTGCTCAAAATTTTGATTTACATGTTGGCTTTTTTTTGGTTATAATCATATGATATAAATATTAGGGTATTGGCGAGGAGGCGGCACCATCACCATATACTGTCATCCTCATGATATATCAGTCATAAGGCCTACATCTATTTCATTTCCTCGAGGGTTAAATAAGGTAACATTTTGTCTTACAAATAGGTAATCGTAAAACTGCAGTATTTTGAGCAGGTGACAATTCATAGTAATTTTTTTTTATTTTCTGAAATTGAGGGCAGTAGGTTGAAGATCATTATTTCTTTTTCTTTTTCTTTTCTTTCTTTTTTTTTTGACGAAGATAATTCTTTATATTAGAATTATATATTAATGGAGGGATTCTTTAATGAATTTGATGATGATTAAGGTTTTCTTAAATCTACTGGTGTTGTTTTGGAAATGAACGTCACCTACTTGTTTTAACTTCCTCTATTGTTTCCTCTGATTTATTTACAGTTATATGGATGACTTATTTTGATGTTAAAGCACATTGTCATAATTTTTAATACACTATTTATATTAGTAAAGAATATTAAACTGTTATCAACTAGCATACTGTGTCTTGCACTCATTGCGTGCACCCGGAAGACTAGTAGTAATAAGAATAAGAGCAACAGCTTGAGTTATACTGGAATTTCGAAGAATACTAAGTTACTAACAATAAAATTTTCTTTCTCCTCCTATAATTCACTATGTGGCCACAAAACCTTGTAACTTTCCTTTTCAAGAACTAACTCTATCTGTAAACAACTGAATCATTATTACCAGATTTGTCATATGCCTTGGTTCATAGAATGGCTACAAGACATTAGTCTAAATAGCATGCAGCATAAAGAGGATGGCTTAATCAAATTAATATTTCAGGTCATGACACATTGTGTGAAAGAAAGACTAGCATATACATCTAAAGACATGTAGAATTAAGGATTATAATTATATAAAGTCCCATCTTTTTAATATCAATGATGAAAACCTTAATTAGATACTTATTCGAAAAATAGAAAGCATAGTTCTTAAATGAAAATATGAACAAAAGTATAACTATATTAAATCAAAGTTAATTTAATAACTTCAAAACCACAGTTCAATCTTGAAAATATTAAGAAAAAAGCCAGTTATAAATATACTAGAGCTCATAGAATCACTTAGTAGCTAGTGCTGTTTATTTATTTCTTAGCTGTTAACAGTCTTCAACTAGTAATTTGAGCGGGAGGAGTGAATTAGCTAACACTGAACCATATTCCTAAACAACTACTATTCTCGGGAAAAGAAAAGATGGACACAAAACACACATAAATTTTGACTTTAGCAAGAGAGAGGAGGGTATGGGGGGGAAGGAGGAGGGGCGCACAGGGAGAGGGAGAGAATAAAGAGAAGAAGAATGATAAAAAAAAAAGAATCATAAATATATAGTTGACTAAATTTCTCCACAACCTGATGGTTCACCTCTCTGTCATTGTCTATAGTCTTGCATAGATAAAATTTTCAGTCCAACTGACTATCCTAATAAAATTCAGTCACATGAACCGAACAGAGTGTCTTATGAAATATGTTTGCTGCATTTATTTCTAGATCCTCGTAATATAGATTGTATCAGTGAAAATTCTAAGGTACAGTCCCACAATAAATAAATAAATAATAAAAGTCCCCTAGATGTGACTCCATGATAAGCATAGAATGTAAAGATAACCACAAATAGAATAGCTGCAAATGATTCACATACCTTTCCAATCTTTATATTCTGCAGCTCCGCAAGTGCTTTTTTCCTTGACTGAGAAAATAAAGCAATAAAGAAAGAAACATGGTTAAAACCAACATGAGAACATGGCAGAACAAAAGGATATCGTTCTAAGATAAATACCAAAATTCAAGGCAAAGTAGCCTTTTCCAATAGGACAAAACATGGGTGTCCGTCACAATAACCAATACTTAACTTTCATGAACAGTGGGAAGCAAAATGCTGACTGTAGATAATTCATGCAACGCTCAGCCTTGTAAGCTGAACTTGAGTAAAACAAGGAAAATCTATGCTCCTAACTCGAGGTCGAACACATCAAGATCAGTACATGAACACCACTGTTATAAATAGCGGTAAATAACCCCGCAATAGTGGCGCTAATTATAAATAGCGGTAAATAGCCCCGCAATAGTGGCGCTAATAGCGTTAACGGTCCCTTCCCGCGACGCTGTCGCACGCTACGTTATTGCGCAATAACGGGGACATATTGCGGAATATGTTTGTTCGCAAAAACGGTCAATAGTGTGTCATAACGGTAAATAGTTAGCGATTGCATTCGAAATTTGCTTTTTGACTGCTATTTAAAAGTGGTTTGAGGCTTATTTTTTAAAATTAAACTCAACCATTGACCATTGCATTCCACCGTCTCCTATGATTTTCAGCATAATCTCATCATCTCTCATAGCCTCTGACACCTACCTTGATACTTCCTCTCACCTCCTTTACTGTGAGCTCCTCTTAGGGCAGTCCTGTCACCACTAAACTCTTCTTCTCGAAGACGACAACTTTTTGACTCCTCTAGTCATCTTCGGTATTACGTGATGGTTACATGTCTATTTCATGTTTAGGATCTCTATTACGTGATGGTTACATGTCTATTTCATGTTTAGGATCTCTTTAAATCATCCAATATGTACTTTTAGATTTCTTAGATTTTTCTTTAATTTTTCTTTTTTAGTATTCATACATATCTAAATTAGACCGCTATTTGACTTTGCGTTTTTACCGTTATTTTGCCGCAATAGCCCGAAATAGCCTTAACGATGCCTCACCGCTACGCGACGCTATCCGTTATCGATAACCTTGATGAACACAATGACAAAATTTCTCTCCTGTTTTTCGAACCATCAAATAAAACGTGGAGCGATTAACTTGAGCGCATAACTCCAACAAGTAGCATTTTAGGCCTGACGTACAAAAGATAAATGAATACCTCTGACATCAAAGTCACATGGAATTTCAGATGTGTACACAGTCAAACAAGCATCAAGCATCAAGTTGTATTGAAGTAGTAGGAAAGACGAGGGCTTACACATTGAATAGTGTTAAATTAGTTAATTAAGTGTAAATTAGTTAATTAAGTATTAGGTCAAGTATTGGGTTACTGAGTGTCGGTCCACTATTTGTATCCGTATTGTAACCCTATAATTGTATTGGTTCTCTAGTCAATAAGATTTCCAAGGTCTTTTTCTTTGACACGGTATTAGAGCCATGTTTTGTTAAAAAAAACCCTAACCCTAATCTCAAAAATAAAAATGGCAATAAAGTGTGGAACTACTTATCGATGGCGCTAATTTGATATTTTTCCAAACTAATTTCTAGTACCTTGGCTGATTTCACTATATTTGAGCTATGGTTGCTGATTTCTCAATATTTGGATGGCTGACATGTTGGATATCACGAGCTCGTCGACCCATTCTATTCCTTACTGTTATGGAGACATCTACTCACAAAACTATTTTGGAAACCACTGTGAAACTAAATAGATGTAATTATTTGTTATGGGCACAAGCATTCAGAGTTTTTATTGATGCTCAGAACAAATTGGAGCATTGTCTGACGAATCCATCAGCTTCTATAGACTTTAAGTACAAGACCTGGCTTTCTGGAGATTATTATGTTATAATTTTGTTGAGGGTATGGAAGAAAGGGTCAGTAGCAGTTTCATGTTCTTATCTACTGCTAAGGAAATGCGGGACATGCTTTAAGATGATGCATACGAATAGGAAGCATGTGTCCAGAGTTTATGAGATATATGAACGATTGTTTTCTCTGCAACAAAGGGATAGATCTGTATTAGAGTTCTATAGAGAGTTAAAGGGGTTGACCGAAGAGTTGGAGATGCATCGGTCTGTTACTAATTCAGCGACACTGAGGGGATATTGTCAACATCGAGCAATGTCGAGGTTTTTGTTTGGCTTGGATCCGTCATTGGCATCTAAGGTGCAAGGACGGATTTTAAGAGGAGATAGTGTTCCCTCGTTGACATCTACCGTCCCCACGGCGATGCGTGTATCAACTAGAGCTAGTTCATCCTCTACACCATTTGTTGAGCAGTCTGCTATGGTTGCTAAACGTAGCAGAGGATATGGTCGTGGTCGTGATTCAATGTGAGTCCATGGTTCTTATGGTAGTAGGCAAAGTGAATTTGATAAAGGATCACATATATGTACTCATTGTGAAAGGAATAACCATACAGCACGAAAGCGCTGGCAAAAGTTTGGCAAGTCTGAGTGGGCAATTGACTAGTGGTAATTTTATCACTCTTGCTGGTAGAGCTTCTCCTTCCTCAGCAATCTATTCAAAAATTCCTATCGTTTAGATATTACATGCACAGTATGAACAATTTTGCAGCTCCAATCCCAGTCTACTCAAAGCAGTCATCCAGTGACTCATGCATCCTCTTCAGGTATAAATGCTTATACTGCCTCTTCAGACATCCTTTGGATATTAGATTTAGGAGCTTCATCCTATATGATAGGTATAAAAATTTTCCATTCTAATTTTTTACATCTGAAGTTAGTGATGGGGTGATTCAGGCTACTCCATCCTTGCCTCTGACTGATGTATTATATGTTCCTAAATTTCCTGATGATCTCTTATCTATTAGTCAATTCACAAAAAATAATAAATATAAAATAACCTCTTTTTCTTGCAAATTGTATCTTTCAGGACTTACAAATTGGGATGAAGATTAGTTCATGTCATGAGAGGAGGCATTTACTATTTAGATGAGAATGTGCCTCATCTAGTCTCTCTGCTGGTGTATGTGATACCCCTCTATAGTAGCACCAGCACTGGCACCTGCATCTGGGACATCCCTCTCTTCAGAAGCTTCGGATGATAATTCCTATCGAGTCCTCTTTTTCTTCTTTAGGATGTGAGTCATATGAGTTAGGAAAGCATCATTGTGTTTGCTATCAGAGTCTAATCAATAAACACAGCAGTACTCCTTTTGAGTTAATCCACTCTAATGTCTAGAGCCCGTGTCGTTTTCCTCCAAAGAAAGGATTAAGTATTTTATTATATTTGTGGATGACTTCTCTCGTATGACATGACTGTACTTAATGAAAAAGAGGTTAGAAGTTTTGATGTAATTCAACTTTTTTAATAAAATAAAAAGTTAATTTTTTGCTACTATTCATGTGCTTCGTACTGATAATGCATTAAACTGATGTGTCTAGATTTTGTTCCACTAACGGCATCCTTCACCAGATTTTATATTCTCATACTTCTCAGCAAAATGGTTCTTCAGGTATGAAAGCACAAACACATTAAATGCTTCTAGATCATTGATTATTCATATGCATGTTCCAAAATATTTATGATCTGATGCTGTTGTGTGCATGTTATTTGATTAACAGGATGTCATCGTTTATCCTTGATGAAAAACTCCCTTTCTCATGTCTTTATCCTAGTTCTGCAGTAGAAGATATACTTGCACAAAAACCATTATAAGTGTATACTCGAAGACAGAAAGCACATGCTCCACCCTCATGCTCGACCAAACTTCAGTTTATAGATGCATGTCCTACTCATCAGCAATCTACTATACTCTGATCTTGATCTTCCTATTGTCCTTAGGAAAGGTAAACGATACTACAGCTCATCTCATCTCCAATTTTATCTCTTATAATCGTCTCACCCCCATCATTTTGCCTATTTGTCTTGCCTTTGTCTATTGAATATATGCCTAAATTTTATGAAGATGCAATACTAGTTCCTATTTAGAAGTAGACTACGAACAAGGAGATGGATGCACTTATCTCTATGGGAACTTAGGATTTAGTCCGCACTCCGACGACGAGGGTAGATGTTGGTTGTCGATGGGTGAATACTTTAAAGTATCGACCAGATAGCTTTATGGATAGATATAAAACCTGATTGGTTGATAAAGACTACACTCAGATATATGGAGTTGACTACTTTGAGACCTTTCCAGTCTAAATTCCATCAGGATATCATTTTCTATTGCTGTTAATCTTGAGTGGTTCATGTTCTAAGTTCATGTGAAGAATGCCTTCTTATATGGTGATCTACCAGAGAAGGTTTATATGAAGCAAGCTCTAGGGTATGTTGCTCATAGGAAGAATATTATATCACTTAGATCATTTTGTATTTATTCATCACACTGCATCTGGACTAGTTATTTTGGCTATATATGTTTATGGCATATTACTGACTAGGAGCGATATAGCTGGTTTAGCAGAGACAAAAGAGTATTTGAGACAACATTTTGTGACTTAAGAATATGGGCATTGCCAAGGTACTTCTTAGCGATTGAAGTAGCCTACCAAAAACATGGTTTGCTTCTTTCCTAAAGGAAGTATGCATTGAATCTTCTGCACGAGACTAAGTCTTTCGAGGTGCAAGCCTGCAAGTACCCTAATAGAAGCAACTGAGGATTTTTGGTCTGAAGACAACAAACTTTTTGATGACATTAAACATTATACAAGGCTCGTTCGAAATTTAACATACCTTACAATCACTAGACCCGACATATCCTATGTTGTTGGGGTTCTTAGTCGATTCATGCACAAACATAAAGTTCATTGGGGAGCTACTTTGAGGGGTTTTTCCTATGTGAAAAGCTCTCCCGGTAAAAGCTTATTATGTAAATGTGAAAATGTACATATCCCTATCTATTCTGACCCGGGCTATGCATGAGATAAGAGAGACAGTAAGCCTACTACAGGATATTGCATATTTGTTGGAGGCAATCTAGTTGTTTGGATTTAAAAAAATAGGATGTGGTTTCTCTATCTATTGTAGAAGATGAGTATATGGCGATGGCGCATATAGCTTGTGAGATGATGCGGCTGAGGAATCTAATTTTAGAACTTAGTTTTATCCAACCTAGACCTACGCCTATGTACTGTGATAATCAATCTGCTATTTATATTATCAAGAATCCTATTTTTCATGAAAAGACAAAGCATAATCTAGTTGATTCCTATTTTGCTAGGATGCAGTGATGAAAAACTTGATTCCCACTTCATTACTCCTTCAAAACAGTTGGCGAGCATTCTCACAAAGGCGGCTTCACTTAAAAGTAATTTCTAACAAGTTGTGCATGATTGATATCATACTCCACCTTGAGGGAAGTGTTAAATTAGTTAATTAAGTATTAGGTTAAGTACTGGGTTATTAGGTGTCAGTCCATTATTTGTATTCATATAGTAACCTTATAAATTGTATTTGTTCTCTATTCAATAAGATTTACTGGGCCTTTTTCTTTGAAATGTAGAGAAAATAGAAAAGGCAAAGGACCATTATTTACGTAACCCTAACCTCTTAAATAAAAATTATGAGGATATTACAAAATGAGCATGAGATAAAATCTAATCACATCTCACAATAGATCATAATACTACTAAATCTACTATACCAAATTATCAATATCTAACAGGAATAACAAGACATAGAGCTATGTGAAGAATGCAGCCGCTAAATAAGTATAGGTGAGCAGGAAGTTTACCAACTGATTGGTTGCCCATCGCTCATAATAGTGTGTGTATCGTTCGAGAGAGTTTTTAGCCCTTTCTCTTCTCTTTTCATCTTCATCAAGCTGAATACAGAAATTATTAAGAAATAAATTTTCAGGAGCTCTCAAAATAACATTAGGTCTGTGTATAGGCAAGATGCAAAACAATATTGCTTACAAGACCCTCTTGCTTAGCCGCTTCATAGCGATTGCAAGCATAAAAACCGCCAGTTCTCTCCCCGTGGTTTGACCACGCCCCAAGACATAACCTGCAAAGATGTTGATCAATAAGGCCAGGAAAACATTTTGTGAAGAAGCAATATTTTCCGATGCTAAGATTCTTACCAGCAAAACTCAAATCTACAAGGGGCTGAGCATGTCATATGCATACAACCATGATTTTTCTCAATAGGTCGCTTACACTTTGGACAGGCCTTAGAATTAGCCAATATCCTGCAAAAATATTCATGAAAATATTTTGCAAAAGGTGAACATACGAAAGCCATCTTTGCTATTGTACAGATGCATTACAAATCATTTCGGAACCCGAGAGAGTAGAACATGACATAAGAGAGAACGTGAACTGTGGATAATGGAGAGAGTAGAGATATAAATAATCAAAAGCAAGCCTAGCAATGTCCAGCTTATGGCATTTGGATCAAAATAGGAAGTGATAACTAGAAAACTGATGATCATTTAACACAGTATGTGTCTCAGTAGAAGGAAAACCTATAAATCATATTTCAAACTCAATCTACCTGGGTAACAAGATATAACAACTTAAAAACCCGACACAGGAGAGAAAACAAGTACCCGGAACCACAATATGGACACATCAGACATCAAAGAAGGCAACAAATAACTCATCAAAATACATAGTATAAAAAGTACACACTCAGTGGACACACAAATGGAATACAACTTTAGAACACTATTTATAGCCTACCAATTCATGTTCTCAGACTCAGCACTGTTCTTCAATGTCCACTTGGCCACTGTTTCACATACCACAGGGCGATGAGCATCTTCCATGCACTGAAAATTGTTTCGCACAAGTCAGAGCTATGTTTATGTGAAGAGATGAACCTAAAAAATTCCAGACTTATTTTCAGGTAGTACTCACATTCCAGCAAAAAGAACAAGTACATCTGCAGCAAACATCATAGTTTGAATTGCTCATGTCCAACTTTACTGCAAACTCACAGCCAGGAGCAGGACACCATTTTGTCTACAAATAGAAAAGTAAGTTGAACAATGAAATATAGGATATGCAAATGTTCCAGAAGGATTCTGGAGACAAAGGAAGTTGGGGATCCACAAAGGGATCCCACGTTCCTGAATCTCAATTCATGAGCTCTATAATTCCAAGATTTAATAGGATAACTACAGTAAAGGTGTTCCACTGGAATAATATACTCATAGCTTCCTACGTCATGTCAACATGCGTCATATCATACAAACTAAATATAATCCCAACAGACAACAACGGGCAACAATCTGTGCAATACTACAGCACACTGCAGAAAGTGCGAAAATGTAGATACAGACTACAATAGACAACTGAACAGAAGTTACAGAGTTATATACTATACCAACTTAATCAGGCTCCCAAATCCTATTCAGATATACTATATATGGATAAGTATAAACAATTTTTTAATAAAACTTTTTAATTTCCAAGGATAATTAAGCATCAAGATACAACTGCAGATCTTAAAGTATATGCGAGTATATGTAACAAGAACAGCTAGATACGTGAACCCATACATAGCAAAACACATGATAATTAAGTAGCACAGTAGCTGCTTCCCTAACCAAACAACATGTCAGATGTCAGAGCATACATTAGTGTTTGTTTGCATTTTTTAATGTCACTATTGACTCATAACCTTATTTGGATTATGCATCATAATGGAAATGGAAATATTCCAATATGAAAAAACTACAAATCATTTCAAGATAACATTAGTAAATCCATACACGACAGTGTTCAACTAGAATTTGGAGAAGGAAACCGAAGACAATGACGTAAACCCCGAGATATACCTTTCTTTTACTCTCAATGTAAGATCTGAGAAAGTAACGTGAATACTTTTCTTTATCCTCATCAGAGACAAAGTTACTGATCATGTCTGGACCAACAGCAGCATTACAAGATGGGTCAGGGCATCGTAGCGTCAGACAACCTGGGCCATCATTTACTGATGTGCCAATATAACCTGCCAGCAAACTTGTGTTATCAAGGATAGACGGAAAACTTGTAGATCAACCAAAATGAATACCGCAAGTACAACAACATAATCCCATTTTGAGATTGTACTCATGATTCCTGAGTCATATGGGTCACTAGTCAAACAAGTTTCTCGTCATCAAGAATAGAAGGAATAATTATAGATCAACCAAACGAAGATCACTAGTGCAAGAACAAAATCCCATTTTGGAATGACATTCATGACAAGGGTCATATTGGTCAAATTCCTGTTTATATGTTGATTACTAAGTATACAAACGTTAATCAACACGTTCCAATGTTCATGCTTCATAATGACTAATTTGCCAGAATAACGAGAATGAGCTATACATGCAAATGGCATGGATTTTACAGAGTGGTTGTTTAGAGGGGGTGAGGAAGTCCAACTTGGGTGACCCACTAAATGGGTTTCAACAAGTTTATCAGTACTAATGTGTTAGTTCCTCATTGAGAAAGGAAGATGCATGATGTCTATAATGTAGAAAGCACAAAGTAATGAGCCGACATAATGCATGAGCGCTTAACCATTGTGGAGGCTTGAGGTCCAGATATACCCCCCCATAAGTATTAAACCTTTATTCTAAATCCTTACTTCTTTCATTTAGCCCTAAATATTTACCATATTCTGTAGCCAGACTCCAGTATGTGTGGGTGGGTAGGGGTGGGCAAAAACCCAAAAAAACCGGTTCAACCGAAAAAACCGCCCGAAAAAGCGGGCCGGTTAACCGAACCGGATTAAATGGATGAGAAGAAGACTCTAAACCGCGCGAACCGAATTAAACCGGTCCGGATTCGGTTTGAACCCCTGAACCGCCCGAAAAAACCGAACCGAATTCTCTAATACAAATACTAAAAAATCCCTAACCCTAACTCCATTTTTCTTCCTAACTTCTCATTGCAGTTGTTCTAGATCCAATGTATTGCACTATTGACGTTGATGAGTCTTAGTTTTACTAATACTAGTAAGTTGCAGCCTTAAATTTTATGTTGTCTTTTATCAGATATCATGATTTCTATATTTGTGAGTACCACCTAGCTATGGTATTGTGCACACTTTGTACCGTGATGACAAGGTAGTCAAATATGAGCTGCATCTGTTCATAACTAAGGCTGGACTCAAGTTTATCAAGAATGGTTTTCCCACTTTCACATCCTGTTTACTAAATGTTGAAGGAAATTTTATTCTTCTCATTACTGTAGATTTATCAGGTTACCATCATGAACGTATATTATATGTGTTTAAGGTGATCATACGCAATTATTACTGTGATTAACATCAGTAGCATGCATGTTTTGATATAATGAAGTAGTTATGCTTTTATGCTTTCTCCATAATATTGTCTACAATGCCGTGTGAGCAAATTTTTGTGAAATGGAGTTAATTCGGTTCAAAACCGAAACCGAACCGAATCGATCCGAATTTCGGTTGGGCCGAATATGCGGATGAAGGGGAAAAAATCTGGATCTGGATGAGAGTTTTGAGAATCCGAAAAATCCGGATTGGATGCGGATTGGGCTTAAAACTGAACCGAACTGAATACGCCCAGCCCTATGGGTGGGAGTGTGTGCTCAGAGCTCATATTCATATCTTTTCTTTCTAAGCTCCCAATTTACAATAGGGAAGTGGATGTGAAAATTGATTGTGCCTCTTAAACTTATTAGCTCTATATTTTATTATATTAGAGGACTGCATTTGAATGTATAGTTTTAATATTCATATGAATCAATCAGGCGGACAACTCTCATCAAAACGGAGGTTACTAGTTCATCATGTTTGTCAAAGCATTATATGTAAACATCTTCACCAATTTACCCTTAATGACCAACAAATAAGTTGCTGTCTCCAACTTAGTCATGTCCAAGAATCAAACCCATACAAGATCAGTAAAGTTTTCACATCATAAGATTACTTGCTAACCAACTGATACAGCATAAACTCCTGCTCCTTAGCAAGAGCAATGCACCTTCTAATTGTAACACCTGCCTAGTTGATGATGACATGGGTATCTCCTTTTTTATTTTTGTGATTTTTCTTCATCATCTCATCTTCCCCATACAAATTAAAGCATCAATCTGGCTGGGCACATTAAAGAGCGAATAAAGAACTTATTTTTGGACCAAGAGCTATTAGACCAATGAGGTGCTTCACTTTATAAGTACTAGAAGAATAAGCAGAGATCACACATGGTGATGTCTGATTCATTCCATCACTTTATAAGTATCACTGTTCTCATAAAACACCAACATTAAGAACTCACATCATTCAGAAACCAGTGCTTGCTGTCAGGACGCTATTTTAGGCAATTCATTAGACACATTGATGCCGTGTAAGTGACACACAAGATGATGTCGGTCTCACAAAGAACACATAGAATGAGAAAAAAACACCTCTCAAGTATGTCAATCATTGTTTCAGTTAACATTAACATGCCAAGTAACTAAAGCAAACTGAGAGCACAGTCAATGCGTAATGAGGAATCATAATTTGATCGCCAAAGCACTACTAATTAAAGGTAACCACGAGGATTAATGAACAAACCTCTCCAGCATCCATGGCAAAATTGATGGCCACAGGCAACTGAACTCATTTCATGACGTGGATAGTTTTCAAAGCATATCCTGCAAGTTAACTGCAGCAACAGTATGAAAGATCATATGCAATTAGTTAAACAGAATAAGCAATCTCACGTGAAAGAAGAAATCTAAAAGGATATGAACAATAACACTAAATGGACAACTAAAAGGTAGAGAAGTAGAAAACAGGGACATGACTCCATGACTAGAGATTGTCTATTACTATAGCAATAATACTATGAATAAAGTACTAAAACTCATAAATTCACCCTTCAACTTTCCATAGTTCTGTAACATATAATTGTTCATATCTACTTAAACATATTGCAATTAATAAGGACTGTGTGTGTGGAAGAGGAGAAGGGAGGGAGGCAGTGAGGGAGGGAGGAGAGTGAGCAGATGCAATTGTCAATGGTGTCAAGTATAATAGTTAAACAAATATCTATAGTACTTACTTCCCTCGCATCCAGAATTATGACTGGCTGCTCCAGCAAACCAACAGACTTTCGCACATTTCCTTCATCCGCAAACCATTCATCATGCACCTTACTGACATTCCTGTACACCCAATAGACCATAAAGCATCAGAATATAGATTTAAGGAATTCTATATTCATTAGTAAAATAATGATGCAATCACTCCAAATCTTGAAAGTTTTTAACTAATGTATCAAATCATCCAAAATTGAAGTCCTTGCTGCTTTACAAATACAAAGGGTGTATAAATGGAAGAAATGGTTGTTTATACAAATGAATTGAAGTTTTTCACCCTTTTCTTTTTCTTTTTTTCTTTTTTTGAATGGGTGTTGTGATATATTTCTTTTTCAGCTCCTCTGCCAACGGTCCACCAATCGGTCAATGGCCGATTTCAGGATCTAATAAGCCCATTTTTTTCTTTTTTTTACTTTTCTTCTTCCTTCATATGCTGTAACATACAGTGTCTTTTTATTTTCTTCTTTAATTTACGATTCCTCGATTTTCTTTTTCTCCTCCTTACCTTCATTTTACTTTTTACGTCTACTTGGTTCTTCCCTTCATCACCGCCGAATCAGCCACCCCCTCTTCCCCTATATCTCCCTTTTCTTTTTCTATTCTGTTTTTATGCTCTTCACAACTTTTCTCTGCATTTTATTCATCTTCTTCTCATTTGATTATTTGGCTTAATATATTCTTTTCAATCATCGTGTCTCATCTATGTTGATGAAAGTGGAGAGAAAGCCACAGTAAACTGCTTAAGCTCCAGTAGGTTTATGGGGCTTTAACAACAAAAAGTGCCAAGAGTATTTATAAACATCGTGTCTCAATAGTTGCTTTTCAAATGTGGTATATCGGTGGAAACTATGGAATACAATAAATTCATTAAGCAACTTATAAAGGGAAAAAAATAATCATCTTACAATTTTAAAGAATGAAAAAATTATCATAAGAAGAAAAAAAAAAAACATTAAGATTTAAAAAATTCGACAAAAATGACAAGTTATGGCATGAAAAATATTAAATGATTAAGAAATAACAATCTGAAGAATCAAGAGAAATTTATTACTGCAAGATTCTTTTTCTAATCAAAGTATCATCGTAATTGTTCACTATTGAGACCATAGAGGTTGTAAATTAGATAACCTTTATGAGACCAAAGTTGGTCATTATAAGGTTATAGAAATCACTAGGCGGCCTACGTGTTGGACCCGACGCCTAGAGCCTAGATGGGAGTCTAGGCATTTTCCTTTTTTTATATTTTAACTACAATCAATGTTATTGAAAGTGTGAGGCACCGCTAGGTGCCAAATTGGCACCTAGCGCCTAGGCACTATGTCTAGGAGGATTTCTTTTCTTAAACGACGGAGAAGGTTTTGCCAAAGGTCGGAGGAGTTGGAGTTCTTTGTAGTCGGAAGAGGAAGCAACAACGAAGGTAATCACAAACAAGACATACCAATGTGGTTCACTTAAGCCGTCTCCGCTCCCTTAAGCGTTCTCATGACCTAGGCGGGCAGAGCGTAGGCAGCATAGGTACCGTCTAGACCTAGGTAGGAGCTTAACATTAGCTTCTTATCGAGTTTAATTAGGCAAAAGCAAGTATAAAGGACCGAAATTGAACCTTTAATCCTAATTCAACAGGTTAAAGTGGACCAAAGTAAAACTTAAAAACATGAATTTTTCTTATAGCTTTTACCTGAAGTGAAGTAGACGCTAGGTTATTTCAGCTAAGGCAAGGTTTTTAGAATGTCCTCTTTACCCATTTTAATCGCTAGATGGCTAAGTGTTAGTCTTACCAAGAATTTCTACCCTTTAGGAGTTTAGTATAAAAGTAAATTAGAGTTGAAGAACCTGTAAGTAGAAAATAATGATCATTCTCAAGAAGATGGGAGTCCAGAACACAATTGCATAAAATGAAAAATGATCAATGGTTAGAACTTAGAAGTGTGCAGCAACAATAGCCCTCTAAATTTCTAGAAACAAATTCTTCTAAATATTTACTTTACCAACTATTTGTTAACCTTCATTTGTAATCAACTCTAAAACTACCAAAATTACCCGCCATCAAAAGCAAGTTTTCAAAAACCAATTGTATACACAGTATGTGTGTTCCAAAAATAAGACAAAAGCTTCTTAAAAACAATACAAACTAAGCTGCAGAGGTCCTGCAACCATATTGAGCAAGAGATTTAAGTGTGGATATTTTTTAGAATTACATGAAATGTAAAACCTAAATGAGGATTTTTTTAGAATTACATGAAATCTAAAACCTAAACTTTGTTATACTTGAACATATAAACATCGAACGGTTAACATTTGCACCGATGCTACATAGATAATTTTATCATGAAGTCGTGCTTGTACCCAACAGTTGTTGTTCTGTACCTACTATACACCAACACTTCTTGGACACTATTTGAATATATGCATACAATTATTCATACACGTCCTCCATTATATATAACACTTGTTTAAGTTTATAACAATTGTAACTTCTTGAACATATATTCTAAACTTCACATTCACTTCCTGAAACTTGTTGGGCATGGGTTTGTTTCAAACCTATACGCACTTTAGAACAATTATTTTAAAGTGTCGTTTTAATAACTAGTTCAAAATACAAGTGGGTTCCAATTTGTAATCTACGTAATAAAACAAACATAGAAGAAACGAAAAAACGTTGTCAGAATAAGGTTATGGAAAGCGCTAGACAACCTAAGCGCGGACCTGGCGCTTGGAGCTAGGGGCCTATGCGATTTTCCTACTTTTCTCATTTTTTAGTTACAATAATTGATAATAAAGGCATGTCTACTAAGTACTAACACCTAGCATCTAGCACCTATGTGAATTTTCTTTCTTTATTTAAGTGGTTGGTCTAGGGCCTAACACCTAGGCTGATTTTTTTTAAAAGTAGTGGTGGGGTTTTTTGAAATTCGAAGGATATGAAGGACGTGTTCATAGTTAAGGAAAGTGGAAGAGTTCGAAGGAGATTGGAGGATGTGAGACCACAATCAAGATATGAGTGGTACAATCCGCGTAAGCGATCCACGGTCCCCTAGGCGCTCCCAATACCTAGGAAGGTTGCCTAGGTTCCGCCTGAACCTAGACAGGCACCTATCAGCGCTTTTTAAAATATTTTTTAGGAAATTTAATTCTCATAAGTCATAACACATGAATGAAACAACATTCAACCCTTGTTAAATTCATTAATGTCAAACGTACACACCTACTCATTACTATATATAGTACGACTATATATAATCATTTATAATCAATATTTATATATACTATATAATATATATATATTAGGAGTGACAGAGAAAAGTTAGTGCAAGATGCGAATTAACTGATGGAGACTCATTCAAATTTTCAGGCGCTCCCAAGATTGAAAACACGCACCATTTGTCAGATGTATCTACGATTAAATGGGATTACTATAAACAAAAATTCCAATGGATTTCGGGAATATTTATATATATTTGGGAGAAAAATGGGATCATGCTTGGTACCAACACATAATTTTGTGCCGTTGGTAGGTGATGTGTCACGATCCTCATCCACGTCACCTACCCATGTGAATGTGGTCCCATATAATTGAATGAGCTAGAGTAGGATTACTGAAACACATCGACCTACCAAGCATAACTTTTTGTGCTTGCGTACCAAGCTATACCCATATTACTCTCTCTCTCTCTCCTCTCATCTCTCTCGTATTATATTATCACTTAATATATATACTATGTATATATCACCGTATCGTATATTTCTACTACTTATATACTATATATATGTGTGTGTGTGTGTGTATAGATATAGATATATATATGTACATATGTATACGTACATATATATGTATATATCTACTCCTCTATACAAATGGGAGAATCCAAGATTTATTGTCCATGCTACAGTAAATACTACAGTAAATATTAATATAGCATTATTACTGTAGCATTTAAAAAGAAAAATTACTGTAACAAAGGCGTAAACTGTATCATTCTTTGAAAATACTATAGCATTAATACTGTAGCACAGGTATACGGTAATAATTTAAAAACGCGGGATATTGTAGCAATTCAAAAAAATCTTGCTACAGCATTTAAAAACATGCTTACTGTAGCGTGGAAAAATTATCGTCGTGCTTTGCACGGACAACACACTAGTATATATATATGTATATATATTAAAGGGAAAATTGTCGATCTTCTGAAACTTCTTAAACATTAATCTTAAAGATCTAAGATGCATTAAAAAAGTCCAAATCCACAGAAATTTTGTTTTTAGGGAGTTCATGTGTAGGTGATCACATCCAACGTTTTGGATTTTCAATTGGTGAGTCTGAAATTTGAATTTGAGTCTGTAGTATTCTAATCCTGAATACTACCGATAATAGCACAGCCCAATGAAAAAATGAGTTTAGGAAAAACTTTCCAAGGTTATCCTTGACCATTTTACATATTACATTATAATTCTATCCTAATTAATAATAAATTTATCTTGTTATTATCAATTCAAAGAAATGATAAGTTATTACATAAGAGTTCCAACCTTATGACAACTCTAAATATAAGAGAAACAAACTTAACATAAAAATTAACAAATTTTAAAATAACTTGGTAATAGTTAACATGTCTCTAAGAATTGTTAGACACTTAAATCTTGAAATTAACAAATTTGACTCTTTAATAAATTATGGGTTTCTTCGATATTAGACACTTAAATATTTCATACGTTGAACTAGCTTTCTTCAATATCAGACACTTAAATCTTTCATACGTTGAACTAGTCCCTCAAATCATTGAAATTGCTATTAGGCCCCTAATTCAAAAGCTATTTTGAATTTAGATCTCAAATTAATCTCTCTAATTTCGACTTCTACTTTTGATTAGGGAACGAATTTCAACATTACTTATGAATTGAGGTACTTAATTCCAATTTTAGTTATTTGAGAAACTAATTTTAAATTATGAAAGATTTAAGGGATTCAAATGAAAATAATTTTTTTGACTGCAGGCAATGGTTAGAGGTGATTGTTAATATGTTGCCTATATTAGACCCTCAAATATATTACGTTGCAATAAGAACCCCATATCTAAGTTGTTTTAAATTAGACTCTAAAGTCTATTAAATTTTTTTATATAAAGACCTATATATGTAATAAGTTGTTTTAAATTGAACCCCCAAATATGCTACATTGTTTCAAATAATACCCCATTCCAAACAAATGTGAAGATTTTAAATACAGTTTAAAAATATAAAGATATGATCATATGAGTGTCTAATATGAAGTTAACTAAGATTTCAGGGTCTAATTTGGAAATTTTAAAATAATCATTTTTCTTTCAAAAGTCATGCATAAAAAAAGAAGGCAACTCCTATATAAAATTTAAATATTAAGAATCTAGTGATTAATGTATTGTCTCCATTACAAGCAATGATGTACACTCAAAAACTTCTTTTATTTTTTATAAATATTATTTGGTAAACATATTTAATAAGAATCTCTTTAAATAGTTATTTTAAACCTTCTTATATATAAACCCAAATTATACAAAATAATAATAATTTCATGACAGAAACTAAATCGCTTTGGAATATTTGATGAGTCAATATGTTGTATATAGAAAATTACTCCTTATGGCCTCATTTGGAAAGGCGTTAAAAGAAGGGTTTTAACCCTTCTTAAACCATCCAAACGGGTTAATTTGGTCGAAGGGTTAACAAACCTTTTACAAAGGTTAAAGTTAGTTAATCCTCATTTAGAGGGAATAACAAATCCGCCTAAAAAGGAGGGTTAACAGTTACTCCCTCTGGAAATAAGAAATTAGACTTTAAAAAGTAATATACTTTAGGATATTTATGACAACTAACCTCCTTAATCCTTCTTTATTTTCCAAACACAAAAAATTTACCCCTTAATCTTGACTATCAAATCCAAATGGGATTAAATTATTTTTAACCTCTCGCGAAGGGTTAACTAAATAAAGTCCTTTAACCCCTTGTCAAACGGCATCTATAAGTATGTAAATATTATCCCAAAATGCTAATATATAAGCCGAGTGATAGGGATGTAAATTACTCCTCCTAAGTATGTAAACATTATTCCAAACTGCTATGTGGTATTAAAACTAATGTTTGTAAAGATACCTTACAAGGATGTTTATTCCAAACTCATTGAAATCACAAAGAAACAGAAGCCTATGAAGTTGTTTGAGGCTGTTCATTATTTGGCCAAACTAACTTTTAAGCTAGTTTTTCATTTCTACCTGTTTGGTAAAATATGAAATGAATTAGTTTATAAGTCACATTTTAAAAAGTTAGTATACCCCAGTTTTTGAAAAACTAACTTATAAGCTCATCTAAATAAGCTAGATTTGACCAAAAAATTACTATACTACCCAAATAAATTTTATAATATTTTTATCATAAAAGTCAAGAGCCACTAAAAACTAGAATAACTAGTAAGCTTCAAAAAAATAAGCCTTCACAAACACCCTTTATATCTCATAGAGAAGAGTATATATGTCTATTACTCACTCATGAAGGTATGTTTATAATTTATTATACTTGCAACAAAGGAAATAATGTTTTGGTGCTACAATAATAAATGTCCAAACACATAGATACTCTCCTCTATCTTTCATGAGTGAACATTGTCTGTGCTTACATTTTACTAAACACGTTTTGATAAGTAATAAGCCATGTAAATGTCCATAAATGCTATTTACTTTCATGAGTCTGCCATTTATTTACCTTCATAAGTATGCAAATATTATCTTTATAGTCATGTAAATGTCCATTTATGCTTATAGTTTATGCATATATGCTATTTACCTTTATAAGATGATACAGACGATGCAAAGGAAACACCGTTAAGACACAATAGAAATTCTGACTAGATGTACAATAGAAAATTTCATTGCCAAGAAGAAAGAAATAACTCCTAACTTTAATATGTAATAATATCCCAATCAATTTCCAATGTATAATACTAACTTATGTTCTAATTAAAATAGAAAAATTATCAGAGTTTGTACTTCCAAAAGTTGTGTTAACTAGGGAGAAACATTCAAATTCCTTTGACAAGAAGTCATAGGATGACCATATAAACGAAAAGGTAATTGCACAAGAATTTGCTAATTTTTATATGGAATATACAAATTTACATGATGGGTGATTTATTACTACAATGTTATATTTTAAGGCTCTAAACTTCACTATTTATCTGGAAGGCAGTAGATTGAAATCAACTAGGTTACTCATGTAGGCATTCAAATATTTTAATATATTTTATAGTAACCATAAACTATTTCATTGCTAAGCTATAGTAAAGAAATAAACCTAAAAGAAATAAATGATATATTTTACCACGTGCAATGCACGTGCATCCTCCATACATATATATAAGTTGGGCTAGGCTACTATTAATAGTGTCTAACATGCAGATACTATCAACCCATTTGAAATTTTGAAACCCAAAAATGAAAATCCAAACCAGTGGATTGGATCTACTGCATATGAACTATCTATAAATAAATTTTCAAAAGTTTTCAACATTATTAATCCATATATAAGATGTTGTCAAAATCAACGTTTCAAAATTTTCATAAAGTTGCTTAATTCTTTGCCCCTTGATATATGACTCAAAACACATTGAAATCCTTAGAATTTTAGTTTTTAGGTACTTCATGTGTAGTGGATCACATCCGCCCGTTGGGATATTCATTTTTAGATTTCAAATTTCAAAATTGGGTTCACAGTATTTGCATGTTGAATACTATTAATACTAGCCGAGCTCCCATTACCCAAACTTTTACATATTTGTCTCGTACCCACACTTGTATCTATGCAACATAGATTTGCACAAATATAAACTAACATTACTCTGCCAAGTTCAAACATGAAAGGAAATAGAGATCAAAACAGGGGGATTGGGATATTACCATAAACAGTCAACCATCAAACTGATCCCATAAAATTTCCAAAAGATCATAGAAGTACATAAGAGATCTTGGTTTCACTAATTTAGATATCAAAGTCTATGCTTTAATAGAACGGAAAAATGCCATAAAATGTCACTTGTATAAAAGTATTGATTTTAGATAAGTTCCAGTTATACAAGATGAGAAAATTTGAAGAATCCAGACTTATTCCTTTTGCAAAGCCATATTGTATAGCAGGTTGAAATTAGCACATATGCAATTCTTGTAATGTATAATAGTATGAAATATACTGAGTTTTGGACCAAAGTAGCTTCATTTCAAATTTAAGCCAGTGACAGATTTATTTCTTCTGAAATTGGTAAATGGACATATTTCAATTCAAGGACCAAAAATTCCATATCCGAATCTAAAACTCAAGACGAAAAATTCAACATTAAAGCAAGCATGTTAGGTGTAGACTTAACCTCATAGAAATAGAATATTCATGTTCTACATATTCTACTTTTTTGATAGATTGAACTTCTAAGTTCTTCAATTATCAAGGGTAAATTTCAGAAGACAATGCATCCTCTTGGATAGTTGCCATTTAGCAACTTCAAAAAACATTGCTTTCTGTTAACTCCAAAGTCCTGACTGTTTCCTGCTGGAATAAACTACCAGTTCCTAGCATTCGGTTTCACCACAGAAAGAATGATTTGAGATGATAAAATTGATCCAATGAGAAAAAAGAAAACCAAAAAAAACGACAAAAAGGAAAACAGGCCAAGAGTAGTAACTGGACCTAAAAACATTAAACAAAGACCAAACTGTCAATCACAAACAAAAGAATTTTTTAAAATCAAGCCCATTTGATCAATATAAACACATAATTTTCTCCAAACATAAAAAAAGTCACATCACCCCAAACCATAAAAAGGATTCAATGGAGCCTTATGATTCGCTTCCTTTTCGTTCATATTGATCCTTCATTTTCCCGTTTTAAATCCAAAGAGAACTCGTATATAGAGCGTTTAGGATACAGAATTCTCAAAGTCAATGCTAGTCAATTTACTACTGATCATGAAAGGTGTTCCTGATTACTGCCATGTTTAAACCATTCTGATATACATAACGCAAAGTTTTTTTTTCAAAAGAGAAGTGTGCCATAAGAGGATGCTTCTGGATTAAACCATGGTTACGTAAGTTCTCTAACATGAGATCTTGCAAATTTTTTTCACTTAAGATATTTTCACAGTTATGCATTATGAAAATTGGATAATCCAACAACTTGAGGTTAAGCAGGGATAAAACAGAAACACAAGAACCAACTGGCAATGCTCTACAATCATGTAACTTAAATTCTAAAGGTTTAGTAGAAAAGCAAAAATTAGTCTTATGATCAGGGAGAAATTAAAAAAACCAAAAACAAAATTTTGTCTGTGATATGAAACTTGGCACCAAACTAATGAACAATATGATGGGATCTATATTTCAAACAGCTATTTACCTAGATCATTAGTGAACAGAGATAGGTAATAAAATTCAGACAATATTCAGACAAACTAAAACCTACCATAAAAAGGTTAACTTTGTTGACAGCAAATTAACCTCTGTGAGTTGTCTAATATAAATCTTCTATATTCTTTCGCTCAAGTTGTTTTCCAAATTTATGCTTTAAAATTGGATAATCCAACAGCTAATTAAATGGTTAAGCAGGGACAAAACGAAAACATTAGAACAAACTGAAAAGCAACAGAATCATATAACGTCAATTTATAGATTTACAGGCTAGAACAAAGTAACAATGCCCTACAATCATGTACATTGATTTATATGTTTAGTTAGAAAAGGTTACAGCTCACTCTATCGGAGGCAGTAAAGACTCAAGTGCAACCAGAAATAGCAAATAAATTGGTACCAAACAACTAAACAGGAGTATAAATATATTTCAAACAAATAAAGCATATTTGTCACTAGCTTCAATTTATAGGTTTATACGCTAGACCAAACTGGGAATGCTCTACAATGATTCACTTCAATTTATAGGTTAATTTAGAAAAGATTACAGCTTGCTTTATCAGCGAGAAAGCAAAGACTCAAGTGCGTCCAGAATAGCAAAATTGGTACCAAAGAACTGAAGAAGATCATGACCTATATATTTCAAACAAACCATATTTGTTGTTGGTGAACAGGTGACGAGTAATTACAGTTCATCAATCTTTAAGTGCGCTTACATTTACGACATTGCATATTTTTCTTAAAATGTTAACTAATGCTTTCTCCAAAGAAATTGAAAACATGTGAGAATAAATAGACTAGAATGTTTGCAGCTGAAGCATGTATAAGATGTTTGATCCCAGCAACTGCTGAGAATAAACTTGCTTACCAATTATAGTGGCAAAGAAGGACGCACGAATCAACTCTTGAAATAGAAAGCACATTTGACAGTCTAGCCACATCTTCTTCTTGGGATTTCTCTATGTCAACTTCACTCAGAACAGTATAGTTTTGCTGAAACATAAAAGTTGAAAGAATTAGATTAACTATTACTACTATAAAATGACCATATTTGGGATAGGAGTGTAGGACAAAGATTGAATGAGGACATCATGAAGAAAAATAGAGGCTGAAATGATAGTTTTACCTTAGGGTGACAAATATCGTTTCACATCTCTTTTTCTCAATAAAATAAATTTTTAATCTATTAATCATATAAAATGAACTATTTTGAAATTATTTATTTTATTCAGAAATTATCAAAATTAATTTAAAAAGGACAGCTTTGATGCAATAAATTTTTCAGTATATAAACTATATAAATAAAAAATATCAAATATAACTTAGAAATATGTATTATGTTAAAAAAATACAACAGGAGGTTTTCAAACATTAACTTAGAAATATTTTAGCTATATGTGTTTTTGTGTATGAGGTTATCAACTAGTACAGCTGACATACAATCTAGCTTATCAGATTTTTTTCACTACAAGTAGAAGTTGAAAGTAACAAATCAGTATATGATATTTGCAAATGTAAATTACCTAATCTTAGGGTGTGCTTGGCAACTTCACACTAGACCGGTTAAGGCCTTAACATGTATAGGATGGAACTAAAGTAGGGGTGGTCCATAGATAACCTAAATAAGGGCCTCTTTTTTAAACAAAAAAAAACTAATCCAATATTGTATGAGCTTTTGCCAAACAAAATTTAAGCTTTTATCCAACTTAGTGCCCTTATGCAAGTTCATGGCTGAGTTGCCAAACAAGCCCTTATATCCTAGTTCTAACAACATTAATGTGAGTTGCCAAACAAGCCCTTACATTCTAGCTCTAACAACAATAATGTGAAGCATAATTACTACACTAGGAGTGGATAGTTTGACAATAATCCATGCATTATTACCTGTGTTGAATGAGTACAGGTACGAATACTGGTGCATGTACTGGACAGGACAAATTTGTAAAAGGTAGGGTACGGGGACATTGCTATAAATATGTATGTTATGTACATTTATATACATGTAAAATTAATAATTTACATAAGATCATCATTGTTTTTTCATTTACATATAATCAATATATTAGAAATAGTTGTGAAGTGTAGAATATGCATTCAAGAAGTGTATGTCGAGTATGTTAAATTAAAACATGTATATATTTGAGATACACTTCAACAAATGTATGCATATATTCAAGAAATGTCTAAGAAATTTGGGTACAGGTACAGGTACATGTCGGGTATAGAAGTACCCAAGTAACATAAGTTATTACCTATGCTGAACTATGCCAAGTTATTATAGATTGGCAGTATTTAAATCCAGCAATTTATTTGCATCTGACAGAGTGCTTCAACTGACACTTTGATCCATATTGTATCATACGGATGACTGCCAATTCACTATATAAAGGTTTACATCTTTTCACCCTCTATTTAAGCAATTATAGAGGGTCACACCTTCGCCTCATGAGCGTAAAATGCCATGCCACCCCGTAGATTTTATCCACCAGCTAATGACTTCACAGCAAACCTCCCTCTTGCACGCAGTTTTAACTAAAGGGTCTGCACCAGCTCTTTGCTACCAGATGATTAAAATAAAGGAAAAAAGGATGCTTTTCCCTTCAGTTCTACTTTTCCTCATCCTCTCCATGATCCTAATAAAAATACTGGACTGGTATATGGTAAATAATCCCCTAAATATAAACGGATACAACATGCTAACGATCAGAGTTTATACTAAACTTCTCTCCTAATAAAGTACATCAGATAAAAAAATCCTCCAAACTAGGTAATTCAAAAACAAGAACCATCTTTACCTTGAAATTCTTCTTCAACTATTAAACATTAGGTAATTCAAAAACAAAGAACCATCTTTACCTTGAAATTCTTCTTCAACTATTAAACAATCTAAAGAAGAACAAAAAAAGTTTCGTCTTTACCTGCCGATGAGAAGGGCGATCATCAGAATCATCCGACTCCTCGTCGCCGTAGACGTAATCATCATCATCATCGACGAGATCCTTATCATCGCTCCCAAATCCGACATCCTCGTCGCTGTAGCAGTCGTGCATCTCTTCATCAGAGTCCATATATTCCCCCAATCCGAGAACCCCGATCGATCTCTAGCAAGGAAACCCTAGGGTTTGAGCGGATTTTGACGGAGACGATGGATACATAGGGTTTTTGACTTTGTTTAATGGGGTTTTTCAGTTTGAGAAGGTTGCAGAGGGGTTTTTCTGTACCTTTTGTACCGATGGCCACCAACCGGAAGACGGTAAAAGAGGAGATTTGTTCATACGTTTATTTGCATATATATACCCCTAATTGATGGGCATTTGGAACGTATCCTCCAAATCTTAATGTTTGCAAAACCACCCCTCAAATCATCAATTTTGAAAAATATTACGCTCAAAAGAGTTAACCATCAACTTTGATAAGCTAATTTATAACCATAATGTAAATATTATCAACAAAATAGTCAAATTCTTTTAGCATCCAAGTTGATGATTTATTGATTTTAAGGATGTTTTTTTTCACAAAGTTGATGACTTGAGGAGTAGTTTTGTAAATATTAAGATTTAAACGGTATTTAGATAAATACCCATGATTTAAAGAATACATATGTAAATAATCCTTTTTATAATTCTGCATGTGCAACATAAGGGTAGGTGTGGGTCAGGCGAGGCTTAACCCATGAACCTTCTCGCTAGTTTTGGGTCCGAACCGGTTCAAACCTAGGCCTTTGTGGCCCTGGATGGGCTGGGACGAGAACTTTGTCCTCGAGTCTGGAACTAGACCCAGCCTGGCTCAGGACCGTCTTAGACCCTGGACGGGACCGACCCCACCCCCAGCGATTCATGTCGCGTGTCAACCCGTATTCTTTTTTTTAATACAATTTTTTTACTAGATTAGCATGGATAATTTAAAGAGAGAAATGTGTATATAACTTTACAATTTTTGATAGAGTTATCTCAATGGATAAAACTAGGGGTGGGAACCGGGTCGACCCGACCCATATAAATTTTGACCCGACTCTTATTTGACCTAACCCGACCCATCAAAATAATTGAGTCAACCCATTTATTAAATAGCTTACCCATCGACTCAAGTGATCCATTTAATTCTTTTATAATTCTTATATACATAACAAAGAGTCCATGATCAAAGTTTTTTGGTCCTTTTTATCATTCATAGGTTTTGTACTATTTAGAAGTTAAGACATTTTTAAGGTGTTTTTGGTAAAATTTGCATTTTAAGGGTGTTTTTTATAAATTTTAAAGGTTCTATTGTGCTTCTTCAAATATTATTTTCTCAATGGATTTTGTTTCTAATTTATAAACTTTATACTCTTTGTAAGTTTTGACTTTCAGGGTTTTTTCCAAATTTTGAATATTTAGGGTGTTTTTATAATTTTTGAAGCTTTTAGGGTGTTTTTTGCAAATATAAAATTTTTTACTTTGCTCTTCATAAGCTCAGTTGTTGTACTGATTGTAAGTTTCCTTATTTCTGGCGTGTATTTCTATAAACTATAACTTTTTAGGGTATATTTTGCAATTTTGAAAGTTAGGGTGTTTTATGCAAATTTAAAATTTTCTTGTTGCTATTTATAAGTGATAGATTCTATACTATTTGTAAGTTTTGATATTTAAGTGGTGTGCTTCTGTGAAATTTGACTTTTCAGAGGGTGTATTTTGTAATTTTGAATCTTTTAGGGTGTTTTTATAAATTTCAAAAATTTCACGATGCTATCTATAACCTATAGATTTTGTGTTCTTTGAATTTTTGAGGGTTTATTTTATAATTTTCTAAACTTTTAGGGTGTTATTTTACAACTCTCAAAAATCTCACAATGTTACTTATAACCTATAGATTTTGTACTTTTCATAAGTTTTGATATTTTTCAGGCATGTTTCTATAAAAGGTTGACTTTTGGGCTTGTATTTTATAATTTTTGAAATGTTTATGGTGTTTTTTACAAAACTTTCCGTGGGTCTTTGTAATTTATAAATTATAAAATTTTCACTATTCCTAATTTTCAATTTTTCATATTTTTAAAATTTTAACTTATTTTGGGTTTTTTGCAACTTTTGAAACAAACAGGGTGTTTTCCTACAAAATTTAAAACTTTCATGGTGCTATTTATAAGTTATAGATTGTGTAGTGCTTGTAGCTTTTGATTTTTTTTTGTTGTGTTTTGTAAAATTTGACTCATTTAGGGTTTTTTGTAAAATTTAAAACTATTAGAGTGATTTTTACAAATTTTAAAATTTCATGGGGATGTTTATAAGTTTTAGATTTTGTAATGTTTGTAGGTTTTGAATTTCTAGGGTTTGTTTTCATAAATTTGACTTTATGAGGGTGCATTTTATGGTTTTGAAACTTTTAGAGTGTTTTTTGCAAATTTTAAAAAATTTTTGTGTTATTTATAATTTATGGATTTTTGTATTGTTTTCTCAGTTTCAATATGTTCATGGTATTTTGTAAATTTTGTACTTTTTAGGATGTTTTTAATGTTTGCACCTCTAAGGGTGTTTTCTACAAATTGTAAAAATTTTATAGTGTTATATGTAATTTACTGATTTTGTAGTGTTTATAAGTATTGATATTTTTGTGGGTGTGTTTTTAAAAGTTTTGAATATTAAGAGTTAAATGGTAAATAGGTTAAAGTTAAATGGGTTGGTGGGTTGACCCGTTGATGACCCGATTAATAAATGAGCTCATAGGGTCGACTCATTTATGACTCAACCCATATAAAGTAAATCATACTCATTTATAAGAGGTCGAGTCGGGTCAGGTCAGCGGATCGGGTCATAGATTGTCACCCCTAGATAAAACATTCACAATAATTTAAAATCTCTACCACTAAATTTACAATTCAAACCCCCTAAAAATTACAATGTTCAATTGAGTTCCACCTCGTACCATGCCAAAAACTCTTTAAAAATATGGTAATGTTTTATCAAATAACTACATTAGTAAATTTTTATTTTTATATATGTTGTTTTGGACTGTGAATTGTATTATTAGTCTTTTTTTACATAGCATAAGTTGCTTATGAAATTGTGGCGTCAGTGATATATCCATAGCATCTTGAATAGTTTCTGTTGAACATCAGACCCAAAAAAATAAAGAAAAGAGAAAAAGAAAGTCTACATTTAAAAAATATGAATTACCACGTGTTAGTTTGGCCCATGGGCTATGGCTTATGGGTAGGTTTTTTTACGGGATAGGTTGTCATGAATATCATAAGTATAAAATAAGTTGGATTGAATTATTTTCAAACCTATAATTAGGGTGGGCTGGAATTTCCTATGGAAAAAATGTGTTTCACCCAAAACAGCCCTGTTCGGGTTGGTCTGGGTGTGGGCCAGGCCTATTTCTTTGCCCACATCATTAGAGTGAAACCCAATCCGACCCATGATCCATGTATACTACAGGCGGGTTGGGCCCGATCTACTGTGGAAGAGGCCAGCTCTTGACCCAAGGCCAGCTTTTAGCTCGCGGTTTGAATCGATCCACGCCTACCCCTAGTGCAGGAGTCTTATTGGCACATGAAGTTCTCATTGTGATTTTTTTTTAAATTTGGGTAGGGAGAAAAGAGAGCTTCTATAATAAGTTTTGCATTTTCTATTAGTTCTCCGCTGTAGCCCAATAACTGAAAAAGCCCACGATAACTACAGCCACGAAATCTATAAAGGTCATATTTGGTTGGTTTCTTAGAAACCCCAAAAAAGAAAAAGGAGAAAACCACTTTTGATTTAAAATTATTTCTTAAAAAATCTTTATTTGGTAAAATACCAAAATAAATTAGCTTAGAAGGCCAATTTTAAAACGCTAATATACCCAGCTTTTGAAAATCTAGCTTATAAGATTACCTAAAGAACTTAGGTTTGACTAAATAAATTATTAATCTACCCAAAAAGCTTTTGTAGAGGAAAACTTCAAAATTTTATAAAGGAGGATAATTTTATATTGTGCCCATATTCTAGCGCATGTAATGCGTGCAAGAAATAATACGTAGTTGTGCATAAAAAATTGTTAACACCTTAATAATCAACAAGGAAAGTTGAGGGTAGCAATGAAATAGTTGATGGTTTGTTAGTTATTAAATAGCGTAGTTATGAATTAGATTATTATTAGTTTCCAAACTTATCCCTCCACTAAGTTGTAAATTATTTAAAGTTGTGTGTATAATCTTTGGAATATGATTGAGATTTTTTCAAATGGGACTAATATAGGGATAGAATACTAGAATTTTTTATGTTAAATAATAGTAATAGATAATATATATAGGCTCTGTTTGGCAAAACTAGCCGAAAGCTGTGAGATTATAGCTGAAAGCTGTGAAATTGTAGCTGAAAGCTGATAGCTATGTAGCTAGCTGATTGACTAGAGCTGTTTGGCAAAAGAAGCTGTACAACTAGCTTAAATTTATTAAATGACTAAAAAGAACATGCAATATTATTAATATAAAATTAGAATTATTATGGGCAAAAACGGAAGAAGAAAAATTGACAGCTCTTTCGCAAAGACAAACGCTACTTGAGGTAGCTTTCCAAAAGCTACTTGCAAAAGACACAATCTCCAAAATAATCTCCTTCTATTTTTTATCACTAAACAGCTCTACTAGCTTATTGACCAAGTCAATAAGACACAATCTCTTAGATAAGACACAATCTCTTGTTGCCAAACAGTGCCCTAATGTCATATTGTTTGGTTGCAACTAATGAGCTGTTTGGTTCACTTATTTTACAGAATTTTTTTGGGAAAATGTCTGACAGTGACATTTTTATAAATAATAGTTTTCTGTAGGCTTCTTTAAACTCTATTTGGTTTACTCAAAATTTATAGATATTATCTTTATAAAGTTGATTTTCCTCTTCATATTTTGAACCAAACAAAAAAAGTAAAAAACAAGAAAACAACAATTCTATAAACTTTTCTTATAATTTTTTATAAAGATACATGAAAATTAAATTTTAGGTACTTTTACTTTTCATTTTTTAAGGAAAAATTGCTTGAAGGAACTAAATATAATTGGACTATGCATCCTCCCATAGGGTTTTTGACTTTGTTTAATGGGGTTTTTCAGTTTGAGAAGGTTGCAGAGGGGTTTTTCTGTACCTTTTGTACCGATGGCCACCAACCGGAAGACGGTAAAAGAGGAGATTTGTTCATACGTTTATTTGCATATATATACCCCTAATTGATGGGCATTTGGAACGTATCCTCCAAATCTTAATGTTTGCAAAACCACCCCTCAAATCATCAATTTTGAAAAATATTACGCTCAAAAGAGTTAACCATCAACTTTGATAAGCTAATTTATAACCATAATGTAAATATTATCAACAAAATAGTCAAATTCTTTTAGCATCCAAGTTGATGATTTATTGATTTTAAGGATGTTTTTTTTCACAAAGTTGATGACTTGAGGAGTAGTTTTGTAAATATTAAGATTTAAACGGTATTTAGATAAATACCCATGATTTAAAGAATACATATGTAAATAATCCTTTTTATAATTCTGCATGTGCAACATAAGGGTAGGTGTGGGTCAGGCGAGGCTTAACCCATGAACCTTCTCGCTAGTTTTGGGTCCGAACCGGTTCAAACCTAGGCCTTTGTGGCCCTGGATGGGCTGGGACGAGAACTTTGTCCTCGAGTCTGGAACTAGACCCAGCCTGGCTCAGGACCGTCTTAGACCCTGGACGGGACCGACCCCACCCCCAGCGATTCATGTCGCGTGTCAACCCGTATTCTTTTTTTTAATACAATTTTTTTACTAGATTAGCATGGATAATTTAAAGAGAGAAATGTGTATATAACTTTACAATTTTTGATAGAGTTATCTCAATGGATAAAACTAGGGGTGGGAACCGGGTCGACCCGACCCATATAAATTTTGACCCGACTCTTATTTGACCTAACCCGACCCATCAAAATAATTGAGTCAACCCATTTATTAAATAGCTTACCCATCGACTCAAGTGATCCATTTAATTCTTTTATAATTCTTATATACATAACAAAGAGTCCATGATCAAAGTTTTTTGGTCCTTTTTATCATTCATAGGTTTTGTACTATTTAGAAGTTAAGACATTTTTAAGGTGTTTTTGGTAAAATTTGCATTTTAAGGGTGTTTTTTATAAATTTTAAAGGTTCTATTGTGCTTCTTCAAATATTATTTTCTCAATGGATTTTGTTTCTAATTTATAAACTTTATACTCTTTGTAAGTTTTGACTTTCAGGGTTTTTTCCAAATTTTGAATATTTAGGGTGTTTTTATAATTTTTGAAGCTTTTAGGGTGTTTTTTGCAAATATAAAATTTTTTACTTTGCTCTTCATAAGCTCAGTTGTTGTACTGATTGTAAGTTTCCTTATTTCTGGCGTGTATTTCTATAAACTATAACTTTTTAGGGTATATTTTGCAATTTTGAAAGTTAGGGTGTTTTATGCAAATTTAAAATTTTCTTGTTGCTATTTATAAGTGATAGATTCTATACTATTTGTAAGTTTTGATATTTAAGTGGTGTGCTTCTGTGAAATTTGACTTTTCAGAGGGTGTATTTTGTAATTTTGAATCTTTTAGGGTGTTTTTATAAATTTCAAAAATTTCACGATGCTATCTATAACCTATAGATTTTGTGTTCTTTGAATTTTTGAGGGTTTATTTTATAATTTTCTAAACTTTTAGGGTGTTATTTTACAACTCTCAAAAATCTCACAATGTTACTTATAACCTATAGATTTTGTACTTTTCATAAGTTTTGATATTTTTCAGGCATGTTTCTATAAAAGGTTGACTTTTGGGCTTGTATTTTATAATTTTTGAAATGTTTATGGTGTTTTTTACAAAACTTTCCGTGGGTCTTTGTAATTTATAAATTATAAAATTTTCACTATTCCTAATTTTCAATTTTTCATATTTTTAAAATTTTAACTTATTTTGGGTTTTTTGCAACTTTTGAAACAAACAGGGTGTTTTCCTACAAAATTTAAAACTTTCATGGTGCTATTTATAAGTTATAGATTGTGTAGTGCTTGTAGCTTTTGATTTTTTTTTGTTGTGTTTTGTAAAATTTGACTCATTTAGGGTTTTTTGTAAAATTTAAAACTATTAGAGTGATTTTTACAAATTTTAAAATTTCATGGGGATGTTTATAAGTTTTAGATTTTGTAATGTTTGTAGGTTTTGAATTTCTAGGGTTTGTTTTCATAAATTTGACTTTATGAGGGTGCATTTTATGGTTTTGAAACTTTTAGAGTGTTTTTTGCAAATTTTAAAAAATTTTTGTGTTATTTATAATTTATGGATTTTTGTATTGTTTTCTCAGTTTCAATATGTTCATGGTATTTTGTAAATTTTGTACTTTTTAGGATGTTTTTAATGTTTGCACCTCTAAGGGTGTTTTCTACAAATTGTAAAAATTTTATAGTGTTATATGTAATTTACTGATTTTGTAGTGTTTATAAGTATTGATATTTTTGTGGGTGTGTTTTTAAAAGTTTTGAATATTAAGAGTTAAATGGTAAATAGGTTAAAGTTAAATGGGTTGGTGGGTTGACCCGTTGATGACCCGATTAATAAATGAGCTCATAGGGTCGACTCATTTATGACTCAACCCATATAAAGTAAATCATACTCATTTATAAGAGGTCGAGTCGGGTCAGGTCAGCGGATCGGGTCATAGATTGTCACCCCTAGATAAAACATTCACAATAATTTAAAATCTCTACCACTAAATTTACAATTCAAACCCCCTAAAAATTACAATGTTCAATTGAGTTCCACCTCGTACCATGCCAAAAACTCTTTAAAAATATGGTAATGTTTTATCAAATAACTACATTAGTAAATTTTTATTTTTATATATGTTGTTTTGGACTGTGAATTGTATTATTAGTCTTTTTTTACATAGCATAAGTTGCTTATGAAATTGTGGCGTCAGTGATATATCCATAGCATCTTGAATAGTTTCTGTTGAACATCAGACCCAAAAAAATAAAGAAAAGAGAAAAAGAAAGTCTACATTTAAAAAATATGAATTACCACGTGTTAGTTTGGCCCATGGGCTATGGCTTATGGGTAGGTTTTTTTACGGGATAGGTTGTCATGAATATCATAAGTATAAAATAAGTTGGATTGAATTATTTTCAAACCTATAATTAGGGTGGGCTGGAATTTCCTATGGAAAAAATGTGTTTCACCCAAAACAGCCCTGTTCGGGTTGGTCTGGGTGTGGGCCAGGCCTATTTCTTTGCCCACATCATTAGAGTGAAACCCAATCCGACCCATGATCCATGTATACTACAGGCGGGTTGGGCCCGATCTACTGTGGAAGAGGCCAGCTCTTGACCCAAGGCCAGCTTTTAGCTCGCGGTTTGAATCGATCCACGCCTACCCCTAGTGCAGGAGTCTTATTGGCACATGAAGTTCTCATTGTGATTTTTTTTTAAATTTGGGTAGGGAGAAAAGAGAGCTTCTATAATAAGTTTTGCATTTTCTATTAGTTCTCCGCTGTAGCCCAATAACTGAAAAAGCCCACGATAACTACAGCCACGAAATCTATAAAGGTCATATTTGGTTGGTTTCTTAGAAACCCCAAAAAAGAAAAAGGAGAAAACCACTTTTGATTTAAAATTATTTCTTAAAAAATCTTTATTTGGTAAAATACCAAAATAAATTAGCTTAGAAGGCCAATTTTAAAACGCTAATATACCCAGCTTTTGAAAATCTAGCTTATAAGATTACCTAAAGAACTTAGGTTTGACTAAATAAATTATTAATCTACCCAAAAAGCTTTTGTAGAGGAAAACTTCAAAATTTTATAAAGGAGGATAATTTTATATTGTGCCCATATTCTAGCGCATGTAATGCGTGCAAGAAATAATACGTAGTTGTGCATAAAAAATTGTTAACACCTTAATAATCAACAAGGAAAGTTGAGGGTAGCAATGAAATAGTTGATGGTTTGTTAGTTATTAAATAGCGTAGTTATGAATTAGATTATTATTAGTTTCCAAACTTATCCCTCCACTAAGTTGTAAATTATTTAAAGTTGTGTGTATAATCTTTGGAATATGATTGAGATTTTTTCAAATGGGACTAATATAGGGATAGAATACTAGAATTTTTTATGTTAAATAATAGTAATAGATAATATATATAGGCTCTGTTTGGCAAAACTAGCCGAAAGCTGTGAGATTATAGCTGAAAGCTGTGAAATTGTAGCTGAAAGCTGATAGCTATGTAGCTAGCTGATTGACTAGAGCTGTTTGGCAAAAGAAGCTGTACAACTAGCTTAAATTTATTAAATGACTAAAAAGAACATGCAATATTATTAATATAAAATTAGAATTATTATGGGCAAAAACGGAAGAAGAAAAATTGACAGCTCTTTCGCAAAGACAAACGCTACTTGAGGTAGCTTTCCAAAAGCTACTTGCAAAAGACACAATCTCCAAAATAATCTCCTTCTATTTTTTATCACTAAACAGCTCTACTAGCTTATTGACCAAGTCAATAAGACACAATCTCTTAGATAAGACACAATCTCTTGTTGCCAAACAGTGCCCTAATGTCATATTGTTTGGTTGCAACTAATGAGCTGTTTGGTTCACTTATTTTACAGAATTTTTTTGGGAAAATGTCTGACAGTGACATTTTTATAAATAATAGTTTTCTGTAGGCTTCTTTAAACTCTATTTGGTTTACTCAAAATTTATAGATATTATCTTTATAAAGTTGATTTTCCTCTTCATATTTTGAACCAAACAAAAAAAGTAAAAAACAAGAAAACAACAATTCTATAAACTTTTCTTATAATTTTTTATAAAGATACATGAAAATTAAATTTTAGGTACTTTTACTTTTCATTTTTTAAGGAAAAATTGCTTGAAGGAACTAAATATAATTGGACTATGCATCCTCACCCCCCAACCCCCGCCACTTGTAGGCATATTAACCCAAGTTTTCATGCTTTTACACCCCTAGCCCAACATTGTATATGTACTTTATAATGTATTTTTAAGTATTTCCCATTTTACTCTTTGTACTCATTTGTGGAGGGAGTAAAGTATTTTGTCTTATTGACCAACATAGCAAGCCATCATGAATTCGGAAGTCACTTCCAATTGGGAGTTATGGCTGGAGAAGTTTTTTGGAGGGAAATGGAAAATTGGAGGGAAATCTACTAAGTTCCCTCCAAAATAATGCCTCATATCAATGTATTACATTCTTCCCTTTTTAGGTCTACCCCTAAGACCTTCAACAACCAAAATTTTCTTAACTTTTTCCTCTTAACTTCTTCAACAACCAAAATGGAAGATTCTTTAATGTGTGCGATTTCATTTAACACTAATGCAACCCTCATTAAAGTCAATTCGGCAGCAAGTTTAGCTGAATTGAAGATGCAAGCTACAGAGAATTTTAGAGTACTGTACGAAAGTTTGTTGATAAGTTACTTTATCGACAAGTTTCCCAATGTCTCGTTTGAGCTTTCAAAAGATGAAGATATTCTCAACATGGTAGATTATCATCGTTTAATGGGGTTAAATACGATAATCATGATTGTTACTAAAAGAGATGAAGGATCCACGCATGCCATAGGGACAAAAACAGAGATTAAGTAAGTATTTAAAAGTATATTATCAGGTTCTGGATACACGTTATAATAGGAATTGTGATATTTACGTCTTATATGTGACCTGAAGACATTGTACATGACATATTGCCTTTATTTGTGACACATTGACTTTATGTGTGATATTTACGTCTTATATGTGACTTTACTGGTAGTTGTCACACATGACTTATATATATCTTACATTCAATTGGCAGTGTTCCTAATGTAAGCTCACAGTCATCAGAACATATCGAGGAACCTTATGAGAGGATCCAAATTGAGGAATCAAAGAGGATCCCAAAAGATAATCCTTAAGGAGAGCATGTGTGGATGATGAACGACGTAGTAAGTGACTCGTCACGGATCCCAACATGGTGGCACGAGGCAATTATTAGAAAAGGGCAGCAATTTGAAAGCACAAAAGAAGTTAGAATGGCTCTTATATACTACTCTGTAGCTAAGAAGTTCGCTTTTAAATATGTTAACAATGAGCCAAAACGTATTTGTGCTAGTTGTATGTTCAGAAAAGAAACAAAATGCCCGTGGTTGATTTTTGCTTCACCATTGAGCCATGTGTCGATCTTTGCTATAAAAAAATTTGTTCCTCAACATACTTGTGGACAACATAACAACACAGCTGGTCACTCCAGAGCATTAAGAAAGTGGATTGCGAGTATGCTACAATCAATTATGAAGAGGCATCCATATATTACCCCAACTGACATTAGAAAGAAATTGCACTCTCAATATGACTTAAGAGTTAATTCTTCTAAAGCTTAGCGTGCTAAGGAGACAACAAAAGACCAAATATTTGGTTGTGCAAGGCATTCATATGATTTACTATCTTGGTTAGTCCAGTAATTTGTTAATGTCTCCTTTAGAATGTATATGTATCACAGTTAACCGTAAATGTGACATGTTAGAACTCTATGTGACAAATACGTGTTGTATGTGTTTTTTCAATGTTATATGTGACAACTAACTCCTACATGTGACATTTAGACCTTATATGTGATATTTTGACCTTATTTGTGACGTTTGAGTATTACATGTGATAGTTAGATCTTGATCATCATTTAACAAGTTATTTTGACCATCATTTTAAGGTACCAAATGAAGTTGATTGAAACAAACCCAGAAAGTTTCTTCACTGTTGAACAAGAAGAAAGGAGATTCAAATGTTTATTTGTGTCGTATGGTGAATGCATACAGGGGTTTCTCAAGGGATGTAGGCCATTGCTCTTTCTAGATGGGACTTTTCTGAAAGATCGCTACAAAGAGATCTTAATAGGCGTGACTGCTTATGACGGTAATCAAGGCATATTTCCACTCGTATTTTGTGTTTGTGACCAGGAAAATGAAGCGAATTGGAGTTGGTTTATTCAAGGATTGCGGTATATTTTGTACAATCGAACAGAACCATACAATCCACCCCATCCTCTAGTAATTTTGTCAGATGCCAACAAAAGAATTAAACAATCTTTAAAAGATATATTTCCAAATGCGTACCACTCTAGATGTGTACTTCATATTGTTGAGAATTATAAATTGAAGCTTAGAGAGATGAGTTTTGCCTCAAGTGCTGCTCAACGTATTTCAAAAAATTGAAGCTTAGAGAGATGAGTTTTGCCTCAAGTGCTGCTCAACGTATTTCAAAATTGTTGGAGTTTGCTGCATACAAGTACACGGATGAGTTTTGCCTCAAGTGCTGCTCAACGTATTTCAAAATTGTTGGAGTTTGCTGCATACAAGTACACGAAAAGAGAATTTAAAGTTATTTTACATAAGATTAGGATGAAAGATCAAAGAGCTTACCAAGTAGCTCTAAGTTATGGTCCAATTAATTGGGCGAATTATGTATTTCCTGGTATAAGGTACGTCTGATATCAGCCATTTTCTATGGATTTGAGTTATTTAATGTCACATTATGCTTTTATATGCGACGTTTGTCTGTTACGTGTGACTCTTAGTTGTGTGTTGTGATCTTTTGCTGTAGGTTGTGATATTTGTTGTTTATATGTGACACATGGCTATAATTTCTGATAGTGAATTTTTGCTTGATACACAGATATGGTCATATCACTTCTAATGTTGCTGAATCTTTCAACAATTAGATTTGTGTGGCGATAACACTTCCTATTTACGATATGATGGATCACATTCGTGTGCAAATAATAAAAAGGACGAATACTCGCTGCGAGATGATAACAAAATGGAATAGCTATCTATGTCCTAAAGCGATAAAACTCCCTCAAGAAAAAGTCACCAAGGGAAGCACTCTTGAAGTATCGCATTCTACAGCTGAAATCTTTGAGATATCTTCACAAAAACCAGTACAAGTTGATTTGGAATACAAAACATGCACATGTCGTGTATGGGATATATTGTGAATACCATGTAAACATGTGTGTGCTGCTACTAACTTTATGCATAGAGATGTGTACCAGTTTTGCGATTAGTTCATGACGACTGAAGCTTTTAAGAAAAGTTACGATTCAATTCTCTTTCCTGTTCCAAATATGGATAAGCCAGATGTTATAGATGAAACCATTAGCATGCTTCCCCCAAAGACGACAAAGTGACGTGGAAGGAACAAGAATAGACGTATCAATAACAGATCTGAGAATAGACGTCCAGTTAGATGCTCAAGATGTCACGCTGAAGGACATAATCAATTCACGTGCACTGAACCTATCCAAGTTAACGTTTCCTGGCAGAATGCAAACTATTTTGTGACTTTTGTCTGTTACATGTTACTTTTACCATTTTGTTGTGACATTTACTACTTATATGTGACGTATTACTTGTTCGTGTAACTTGTTGGTATTAACTGTGACACCTGTAAGAACTTTACTTTAAGATTTAATATGTTAAAGAAAAGATCACCAAGAATTTACAAACATTACCCGAACACTTTATCATTTACAAACAGCTAGTAAAACATCCAACATTCATCATCCAACAAATGAAACAGTTATATGTAGAGTCTAATATTTCCACTCCTAGTAAAACATCCAACATTCATCATCCAACAAATGAAACAGTTATATGTAGAGTCTAATATTTCCACTCAATCAAAGGTACATCATTCCCTCCATCCAACAAATGAAACAGTTATATGTAGAGTCTAATATTTCCACTCAATCAAAGGTACATCATTCCCTCCAAAGTACAAAATATATTCTGGATCATCAATGTCTAACTTCAATCGTAACTTCTTGTATTCACACCTTCGCATATGATTTGAGCAGCAAGTCCTGCCCGTAGCATCGCAGACTCCCTATGTAAGGCTTTAATATTCATTACCTCCCTTCATTCGAGGATCGCCTTGATAAAAAAATATGCATGTATGCAACAATCATATCTATAAAAATACCACATAACACTTAACAACAACAAATGTAACTGGTAACGAGAATATAACACAGAGAATGTACAAATATCACATAATAGCAGCATTTATCACACAAAATAGTAAAATGTCACATAAGTGCAGCAAAGGTCACCCAGAAGACCAAAATATCACATGTAGAAGACAAATGCCACACATAATACCAAAAAGTCACATGTATTAATAAACTGGTAAGTATAAGAAACTTACGAGCCTTTTTTGCGTTCGACAAGAACTGCTTCATATTCGAATGCTCTGAATGTCGACGCCTGGTCGTATCCACTCACCGCCTGGTCGTATCCACTCACCATCCTGTCTAAAATAGTTGGATAATCAACACGTCTCTAGCACATGCCTTGTGGTCAGCGGAGCTGTAATGTCTGCATTTCTTTTGTCCCAAATTGACCTCAAGGACATGCCAATGATCAGCGTGACATATCAGAATTATCAAAACATCCTTCCCGACATCTATATGCTTCTTTATATAATTTTTATAGACATTTCTCTCATCCAAATTTGAAGCAGTTAGCAACCAAATCTTTAGAAAAAAGAAAAAAAGTAAGCGGATGAAAGTCAAATAACATATAAATGCAATATAACTCAAATTGTATTATAACCGACATTACTCATACTAAAATATAATGTGATAATAGCAAATTTTCTTTCCTGATCGGCATTTTCTGGCAGCTTGAGCCATTTTTGAAGTCTTACAAGTAGTGCTTCAACGGTGATTAAAAATGTAATAAATCAATATAAATATCAAAAACTCGAGTAACACCGCAAGTTAAACAAAAACTAACCTCATCCGCTAATCTTCCACCACGTAGAAGATGAAGCATATCATATCTGCTGATAGTTTGGTCTTTAGCCTCGTAAATAGACCTCCTCCTACAAAATGTAGAAGACAATCAATGTATAAGTGACATATTCATGTCAACACCAAAATGTCACAGGTAAACACTAAATGTCACAAGCAAACACTACAAGTCACAGAAAAACAGTAATGATCATATTTAGCGTGTGTATGTCATAAACATAAGGTAACTATCACAGACCAAATATAAATATCACAGAATAACACATATAAGACATAGGAATCCACTAACTATTAGACACTGCATGAGTAAATAAGATCTTAATGACTAAATGTAAATATCATAGAAAAATATGTAAATGCATGCAGATATCTAAAAACATATTCATAAATAACTACTTAATACTTGTCAACTTTTAATGTTAGAAAATGTTGAAGCCACTTGTTTTCATCATCTGATACATCAAGAACGTCCTGAACAGTGAAATTATGGTAAAATCCTTTGACTGTTCCCGGTAGCCTGATATCAAAGTCTTGTGAAGAAGGAATGCTCATATTCAACATCCCAATAATTTTTTTCCTCTTTGGGTTTTCCCTTCTCCTTAACTCTGGCACGAATGTTCTCATACCATCATCCTTACTTGCAAGTAGCTTCTCCTCATCCTTCTCCCCCTTGTCATCGTCATCTTTCACCACAACAACACCTTTCTTCCATTTCCTTTTTTTCTTAGGTATTTCTGTTTGGAATGGTGATTCTAAGAACTTGGGCTTCTTTGTTGTTCTCTGGCTCTTTGCCCAGAGCCTTCTCATCGTTCTCCCCATTGTCGTCGTCATCTTCCAATGTTCTCATACACATGATGAGTATGTGCATGTGTATGTGATGAAGAAGCCTTATGAGATGCACAATAAGCATTGATATTAGCATTTTTAGATTTTTGTACATCATAGCAAAATTTAGCTAGATGGCCTTTTCGGCCACAAATAGAACATTTGTAAATTTTGCTATACAAGTGTGCATGGTGTGTAGGTGATTTTGTAGCAATAAATTTAGCCCACTTGTCCATAAGTTTCTTATGGTTACCAATGCATGTTTTCAAAATTGAATCTAAAGATGAAATGCGTTTATTCACAAGATTCAAATCATCATTAGGCACATATGCATTTTTATTAGAAGTAAAACATAAATAGTCATTTATAAAAGAAGCAATATCATTTTTTATGTTCTCTACTTCTAATGTGGCATTATCTTTTTCATGAGATAAACTAGTTATAGATGTGGTTATGTTCTCTACTTCTAATGTGGCATTATCTTTTTCATGAGATAAACTAGTTATAGATGTGGTTAATTTTTCATTTTCCAAAATTAACATGTCATTGTTTTCTTTAAGCATGATATTTTTTTTACAATGACATCCAATTTTGACACTAGCTTCTCATGATCGGATTCTAAATTATCATTCTTGCTTTGTAAGTCAATAAAATCTTTATGTAATTTATTATAGGCATGCAATAATTTTTTACTAGCACAAGCAAGTTCATCACTAGATAAGTCATTATCGGGTTCGTTATAGGCATGCAATAATTTTTTACTAGCACAAGCAAGTTCATCACTAGATAAGTCATTATCGGGTTCGGAACCGCATACCAAACTAGGGCTAACGCCTAGTGGCCCTGTGCATGATGAAGCTCTAATATTACTTGAGGACGAATCCGCCGGAATCCTTTGGATCTCCTCCAAATTATCATGATGTGCTTCTATGAATATCCATAATTTGTAAGCACTATCAAAATGAGCAAGCTTGTTAGAAATAGAAGAATCAAGTGCATTAAGCATATATTCTAACACAATCTTGCTCATGGTAAATAATCTTTTGTCATTTTTACTCCACTTAGATTTCTCCATAGTGGGTACAATATAAGCATTATCAAGAATTCCCCATAAATCAATATTTTTAGATTGCACAAATAGTTTAAATCTAGAAGCCCATTGTGCATAGGGAAAATTAATAAATTTAGGAGCAACATTTGATTCATAGCCTAACAAAGATGCACAATTCATATCCATGATAAATATATATATATGTGTAAGAAAGACAAATGCAATCAAAACAAGATTAGCACAAAAAGATAATTTGGATCTTTAACTCAAGGCGATTAGACCTTAAATTAAAGAGAACCAAGCTCTGATACCAATTGTTAGACCCTAGAGAGAGGGGGAGGGTGATTAGGGTCTAATGCTAATCTAATCCGATTTTATGCCAATTAAAACTAATTAACAAGTTATCCTAGCAAGTATAAAATACAATAAGATATGTGAGCTAGGATAAGTGATATACACAAGGGTTGATGATCTCCTCAAACTCTTGTGAAATTCTCTTCACAAACAAACTCTTAAACACTCTTTTAAACAAACACAACTCAAACTTAAACCCTTGTTAAACTCTTTTAAAACATTCTCTTAGATTGTCATGAAAGATGAGATCAATGGGGTATTTATACCCAATCAAAACTTCAGCAAAAACCTAATCAAAATGACCAAAAAGCCCAAGAGAAAACAGCTCAGAAACTAGCCGCTGGAACCCAACGGTCAGATTGGCGGTCGACCGCGAGCAACAAAAAGGCAAAACTGAGCTCTGGAAAACAGACGGTCGACCATGACGGTCGACCGCGAAATTCTCTGGACTGCATACGGTCGACCGTCACAGTCGACCACGAGCCAAAAAAAATCATACTGAGTCTTTGGACTCAAGGGCGGTCGACCGTGGCGGTCGACCGCAAACTGATATATAAAAAATACAGGTTTGAAACAGTTTTTCTGATTTTAAAACTATGTTTAAAAATATCAAATAAATTCCAAAAAATGTAAAACTTTGGAAAATGATTGTAAACATGATAATACACATGTTACAAAAACTGTTTTTCAAAAAGGACCTCCCAAATGAAAAAATCATCATTTTGTAAAATAGCCCAAAACATAAAAATATAAACATATGAGTTTTGACATTTTAGCTTAACCATATTTTAAGACAATACAAAATAATTATATAGACTTGAAGAAAGATGTAAACTATTGTTATGAAGTCTATAAATAATGAATATAGTATTTTATCAAAATACACATATAATGCACTAAAACATGATTTCATTGAACTAAATAAAATTGATATTGATGAAATCATATATATGCATGTAAGTATGAAATGAAAAAATGTTTTTTAATTATATTCAATTGTTTCATATTAAAACTTGAAAACTATCAAACCAAAACATATATGTATATATATAACTATATATATATAAAACCAAAACGTGTATGTGTGTATATGATTGAGCTTAAAGTACTAACACACATAATATAAAACCTAAACTAAATTACCCAAGCAATCTTGATCTTCAATAAGCTTGACTTGGTAAACTCGCGGATAAAACTTGAACTTGGATCTTCAACTTGAATGTGAATTACTTCACTCCACAATTCCGCCAACCTCCATTTGATATGATCGTGAATGCTCGATTCCATCCATCCTCCAACATATTATTTGTCTATAATAAATAGATAAACACAAACCCTAGACAAACAACATTAGTGGTAAATTGTTTGTTAAACATTATCAAAACAAAGAGGCCAACAATCTCCCCCTTTTTGATGATGACAAATAATTTACAAAAAGGATATATGCATGAAAGGAAATGAATATATAAATTATAATTATCATGCATATAAACAAGAAAGAATATACTCACAATATTTTCCCCCCTTTGACAATATCAAAAAAGGGACAAAAGGATGAAGAGAGCGAAAGGTCCCCCTACATATAAGCATGAGTGAGTATAAAACAAGTATAAGGATTGCTCCCCCTATCAAAATACCATATAGAGTATATAAAATAGAGACCAAGGCATAACATGTGAGCAAGCATAGTTGAAAAAAATGCTAAATATTACTCACATACATGAGATAATGAGAACATATATAAATATATCAAGATGAACATAGTGTCTCATATCAAAAAACATAAAAACCATGTATAAGAGTAGATTTATGAAATAAAAAGAAAAGGAACATGAGAATCATGCAAAATATTTTCAAATGAAAATAAATCAACCAAATGAAATCATAAATCAAATTTTAAGCCCAAAAATGATATTTTATTAATAAAGAAAATTTTCTTTGTAAAACTTGATCAAACCACATAAAGAATATATTATAAATCATATTTGAAATTTGAATCATCTATTTGTGCTTATATAATGAATTCAAAAGAACAAATCAAAGCAAAATTTTCATAGTTCAAAAGTAACATACAAGAATCATGAACTATGGATTTTAAAAACTAAAAATCATTTTTAAGAGTATAAAACCAAACCATCATTGATTTTTAAAAATCAAGAGAGGCAATCATATCTAGCTCTTGAGCTAGTAACAACCCATATAAACATTTAAGCACCCGGTAAACAAGATTTGAGAATAAACACCCAATAAACCCGGAGGGGGTTATATAAACACAAATCTCTCATCAAAAACGAAACTAATAATCATGAAAATAAAGGAATTGATCAATAAAAATTGTTTTCATATTCAAAAATTTCAAAGCATAATTTTCAAAACCACGAAAAAAGAAAAATAAAAACACTAAAATTCTTGGTTTAAAATCAAATTTGTTTTGGTACCCAAGTAATCTTGGTACCAAAAGGTTTAGGGATATGATCCCTATCATTTAAGCTCAAAGCCCTAGGGTTATGAACCCTTTTGGGCGCATTTAGTGTACTAACACGGTCAAAGCAATAATCACTCAAATGACCCTTCCGATTGTAATTTGTGCAATTAAAGAAATCTATTTATTTTTTGTGGACCATTAGCTCGTGCACGGGAATTATTTACAAATAAAGATTGTCTTTTAAAATTATTTTGCAAATGAGAAACATTCTTAAATAATGGTCTATTGGAACATATTGCAACATAGAAGCTTTTTGCATATCATAACAAAATTTTACAAGATGTCCAAACCTACCACAAACATCACATTTAAAAAGATGTGATCTACTAGAAACATTTGGCAAATAAGACTTATTTTTCAAATCAAAACAATATTTGGCCAAATGACCAAAACGACCATAAATATCACATTTAAACACATGAGCATGCTTATGATGAACATGATGAGTATGTGCATGTGTATGTGATGAAGAAGCCTTATGAGATACACAAGAAACATTGATATTAGCATTTTTAGATTTTTGTGCATCATAGCAAAATTTAGCTAGATGGTTTTTTCGGCCACAAATGAAACATTTATAAATTTTGTTATACAAGTGTGCATAGTGTGTAGGTGATTTTGTAGCACTAAATTTAGCCCACTTGTCCATAAGTTTCTTATGGTTATCAATGCATGTTTTCAAAATTAAATCTAAAGATGAAATGCGTTTATTCACAAGATTCAAATCATCATTAGGCACATATGCATTTTTATTAGAAGTAGAACATAAATAGTCATTTATAAAAGAAGCAGTATCATTTTTTATGTTCTCTACTTCTAATGTGGTATTATCGTTTTCATGAGATAAACTAGTTATAGATGTGGTTAATTTTTTATTTTCTAAAATTAACATGTCATTGTTTTCTTTAAGCATGATATTTTCTTTTACAATGACATCCAATTTTGACACTAGCTTCTCATGATCGGATTCTAAATTATCATGCTTGCTTTGTAAGTCAATAAAATCTTTATGTAATTTGTTATAGGCATGCAATAATTTTTTACTAGCACAAGCAAGTTCATCACTAGATAAGTCATTATCGGGTTCGGAACCGCATACCAAACTAGGGCTAACGCCTAGTGGCCGTGTGCATGATGAAGCTTCAATATTACTTGCGGAAGAATCCGTCGGAATCCTTTGGATCTCCTCCAAGTTACCATGATGTGCTTCTATGAATATCCATAATTTGTAAGCACTATCAAAATGAGCAAGCTTGTTAGAAATAGAAGAATCAAGTGCATTAAGCATATATTCTAACACAATCTTGCTCATGGTAAACAATCTTTTGTTATTTTTACTCCACTTAGATTTCTCCATAGTGGGTACAATATATGCATTATCAAGAATTCCTCATAAATCAATATTTTTAGATTGCACAAATAGTTTAAATCTAGAAGCCCATTGTGCATAGGGAAAATTAATGAATTTAGGAGCAACATTTGATTCATAGCCTAACAAAGGTGCATAATTCATGTCCATGATAAATATATACGTGCAAGTAAGAAAAATACAATCAAAACAAGATTAGCACAAAAAGATAACTTGGATCTTTAACTTAAGGCGATTAGACTTTAAATCAAAGAGCACAAAGCTCTGATACCAATTGTTAGACCCTAGAGGGGGGTGATTAGGGTCTTATGCTAATCTAATCTGATTTTATGCCAATTAAAACTAATTAACAAGTTATCCTAGCAAGTATAAAATACAACAAGATATGTGAGCTAGGATAAGTGATATACACAAGGGTAAATAAGACAGTGGATGATATAAATAATGAGCAATGGACAATGGTAACAAGAAATATAAACATAAGATAAGTGTGCCAAAGCAAACTCAAACACATGATATGATCACGGAGTTCGGACCTTCCGTCCTACGTCTCCTATCCCCACTCCTGGGGAAAAATCCACTATCACAACCGGATTTTCTACGCTCACCCGAATAACGTTTACACCTCACAATGTCAGTTTTCAACGCTCACCGATCAATGTTCTCAAACACTCACAATGTCGGTTTTCAACGTTCACCGATCAACGTCTACACTCCTCACACTCGGTTTTTTAGCTCACCGAAAACTTTACAACACTAACAATGTAATAACAAATAAGTTCTCTACAATAGATGAAAACTCAATGTAGCTCACTCTCAATTGTTACAACTCCCCACAACCCAAATTATACTAAGTATGAAAATACAATAAGCTCAATGATTGTGTGTGTAAGCAATGAGAAAAACAAGTCTAAACTCAATTTAATCTAGCAAAATAAATATGACACATTAAGCATAAACAAGCTAGATAAAGAGTTTAAAAAAACTTTTCTAAAATGAGAGTGGAGGGATGTAGATTGAAGTCAAAACAAGATTGATGATCTCCTTAAACTCTTGTGAAATTCTCTTCACAAACAAACTCTTAAACACTCTTTTAAACAAACACAAAACAAACTTAAACCCTTGTTAAACTCTTTTAAAACATTCTCTTGGATTTTCATGAAAGATGAGATCAATGGGGTATTTATACCCACTCAAAACTTCAGCAAAAACCCAATTAAAATGACCAAAAAGCCCAAGAGAAAACAGCTCAGAAACTAGTCATTGGAACCCAACGGTCAGATCGGCGGTCGACCGCGACGGTCGACCGCGAGCAACAAAAAGGCAAAACTAAGCTCTGTGTATGTGTGTATATGATTGAGCTTAAAGTACTAACACACATAATATAAAACCTAAACTAAATTACCCAAGCAATCTTGATCTTCAATAAGCTTGACTTGGTAAACTCGCGGATGAAGCTTGAACTTGGATCTTCAACTTGAATGTGCATTGCTTCACTCCATAATTCCGCCAACCTCTATTTGATATGACCGTGAATGTTCCATTCAATCCATCCTCCAATATATTGTTTGTCTACAATAAATAGATAAACACAAACCCTAGATAAACAACATTAGTGATAAATTATTTGTTAAACATCATCAAAACAAAGAAGCCAACAGAAATCTCATAGTACCATAGCTTCAAAAAGAGCCACTTTCAAACAATAAAGTTTCACATATTAGATACAAATGTCACATATAAATGACAATAATCACATACAAGAAGATAATATCACACATTAACTACAAATGTCACATATCAGTGACAAATGTCACCCATGAGTACAAACGTCACATATCATTGGAATATATCACATGTAGAAGACACTTATCACATAAACACATACTAACTATAAATGTCACAATTAAATAATGCATAGCAGGGACAAATGTCATATATTAGTGTGGTATATCACATTTAAATGGCAATAATCACATAAAACAAGATAATATCACATACAAACTATAAATAAATATCAAACTTAAACAATACAAATTAGATACAAATGTCACGTATAAGTATCATATATCACATGTAAAAGGTAATCATCACAGATAAGATGCAAATGCAACATATTACTTACAAATAACACAAATAACTCACCGCTAGCAAGGGAGCACAGCCGCTAAGATATGTCTGCCCCTTCTTCACTATCTTCGCAGCCTTGAAAGAGCCCCTCAATTCCTTGTAGATGATTGTTGCCCATGGAAAATGATCAACCATATCTATCCGAGCCATATATTTGAACAAATACCGCAGTGCATTCATCCTCGCGGTCGAAGTCCATATCATTGTGAGTTGATAGAGGATTTGAAGCATAACAAAATGTGAAACATCCGATTTCTTTTTTGACTGAACCAATTTTTCCAATAAGGCCTCAAGATAGTCTCGGCCACTCTTGTATTGCGATTGTTTCTTATTGTTGAAGTATGTGGTCCATATCCTATTCTCCGTATCGCGATTGCCTTCGGGTTTCTCCCCTTCATCATTAAACCGGTATGCTTAAGCACCCAATTTACATCAAACGTATACGCTTGTTTAGTCCCAGTTTGGCTATCCTTAAAAAAAACTTTCCCGTTGGTAAATCAAGATGATCTAGCAGCAGCATGATTGTAGCCTTGTCGGATGGAATTGCTCCAAAACTAACATAGTTTTTAAAATTGGAGGATCCATAAGCCTTCCAATGTTCAGCCCTCATTCCTGGAACAATTCTATCCATGAATTGACAATATCTACATATATTGCAACAAATTCTGATATCATGCTTACTGTAAAACACAACACAAGAGATACTAAATCTACTTAGGGTTCTAATGCGGATAAATTCATAATGCCAAACAAACTAAATGAACAAATGTGAATAATTTGGTTGATACTTACATCTCAGGCTTTATTGTAGCTCAGATGACGAGCTTGCGGTCGCGGGGGAGGGGGCGGGGGGTTCGCTTGTCGCGAACGACGAAGGCGGGCGAGCGGAGCGACGACGTAGTAATCTGACAATGGAGGCGGGCGAGCGGATGACGACGACGATTGGGCGACGAGCGGACGAGCAGTCGACAGAATACCTAGATTCGAGAGTCAACGAAGACGACTCAAAGGAGAGTCACCGAAGACGAAGACGAAGAACGGCGGCGGTCTTGAAAGGGTTATCGTCGACGAGCGGCGATGGTCTTGAAAGGGCTGGGTGCGGTCTTCGACGAAGACGACAAAGACGGAGACAAAGACGAAGAAAACGAAGACGAAGTCGCCGGAGGCAATTCAAAGGGTTTCGAAAGGGTTGTCGGCGGCGGTCTTGAGAGGAAGAGGGTTCGAAACTGAGAAATTTGGTTGTAGACGACGAGGGTTTCGATAATAGCGCTCAGAAAGGGATTGTGGGAATAGTACAGTTTTAAATTGAGAAGGGTAATTTGGGAATGCAGTTATATGGGTATTGGGTCTGTACACTTTTGTGGGTTAGTTGCTTTTATTTTTTCGTATAAGGGCTTTTGGGTTATGATTCTTGGGCTCGAGGTGAGGATGCATGGCCCAATTACATTTAGTTTCTCCAAGCAATTTTTTCTTTTTTAAAAATGGAAATTGAACCAAACAGCCCCTCACTTCCAATTCTTCATCTTGAATTTTCAACAAACAAGCATGAAAAGTTCTGAGGTGACGCGAGCTTTGGAACTCTTCGAAATTTAAAGTAAGAGGCTGTTATCATCTTGTATTAGGTCCAGGACCTGAAAACAAATAGTAAAACTCAACATATTGGGCTTGTATATCGGGCCCAGTAGAAAAAAAGAAATAGATAATAGAAGTCGACTTCAACTCTTGATTTTTTTAAATGATTAGTTTCAACTTTTGATGTTAAACAAGTGTTTGGGGAGACTTATTTTTAAAAACTTATAAATTATGTTGGCTTTTAGTTACTATTAGCTTGATAAAAATACTATAAAAATTATTTGGGTAGAATAGTAATTTGTTTGGTTTTTATAGATGAGCTTATAAACTAGTTTTTTAAAAGTTGGGGTACACCAATCTTTACAAATGACACTTATTTATTAATTTACCAAATGGATAGAAATAAAAAGCTTGTTTGAAAGTTAGTTTGACCAAAAAATAAGCCTCCCTAAACACTCTGGCTACTATTAGTACGGTAAGTAATAATTAAATACGATTTAAAAAAAAGCAGAATATCAGATCAGTTTGGTATTGCTTATGATACACATTTATTTTTTAAAGCGATAATTTTTTTAAAATATGGTTTATTTGTGTTTATAGTTTAAAGAAGCCAAAAAACTTTCTCTCCGTTCCTATCTTATTTTTTTTCTGGAACAATCTATTTTTAACTATATCTCTCCATTTCTTTGATCCATGATAATTTTATGGAAGCTCTCTCAACTTACATATATTATTATCCAAGCCTTTTAAATAACTATATTTCAAATTGTACAAATTCTCATAATTTTGGACTACCATATATAACCTTAGTTTTATAGTGTCTGCTAGATTTTTTCAATAAGTGCTTTTCCTGATTTAGGCAGGATAACTAGTTAATTAAGGTTGAAAAAGTGAAAATCCTTTTCTTTTAGTTTATATATAGCATTTTTAAAGTAAGTTTATGTAGTATTGCCATAATTTTATATCTTTGTATATTTACTCTTATGATATATATTTTTCTTGTAAGCTCTAACTAAATATTTGTCTGGATTATTTTTATGTTAAAAGAAAAGCATTAGCGGATCTTGTTTCAAAGTGGGTTAAGGCAAAGAGCAAGTAGAACCCAAGACTTGATGAAGGCTGTTAGGTCTTATATAATTAACTTCTGCATTATAGTCTTAAACATTCTTCAAAAGAATTATTTGAGTTATTTAAGTTGCAATTAAACGATCTTTACTTCCCCCAAATCTTCCATATTTTAAAATTATCCCAAATCTTTATATTTTGAAATTATTTTCCAAATCTTTAAGTGTTTTGAAATTAACAGATCAAATCTTCATATTTTGAAATTAATCCCTCAAATCTTTTTTAGTGTTTTGAAGTTGGTCCCTCTAGTTAGCACCAATTTGAAAAAATTGGGAGACTAATTTCAAAAAAATTAACATAATTCATGGGCGAATTTCAAAATATGTAGATACGGATCTTGCAACACTTAAGCGTTTTGGGGACTAATTTCAAGATATGAAGATATTGGAGATTTATTTCAAAATATGAGAGATTTGAGGGACTTAATGTGAAAGTCGGACCGGGGGGGGGGGGGGGGGGGTTGAATAGGGTATTTGCTAATCTAATCCTGTATCGATGCCAATTTAAAACTTACTAACAATATCCTAGTAATATGATGTATACAAGAGATATATGCAAGGATATAGAGTTAAACAAATGTCGATATAAACATGAGACAATAGACGATATGAAAATGTACACAAGAATAAGAGAAATATACGCTAATGCCAAACACAAACACAATAAAATAATCACGGAGTTCGGTCACTCTCAATCTACGTCTCCACTCCTCACCCTCGAGGAGATTCTCCACTATCACACAAATAACAACTACACAATTCGGTTTTCAACGCTCACCGATGATATTTACAAATCACACTATTGTCAATACTACAAGACACTCCTCTAAGTGTTGGGCTACCCGTGTCACATTCCTCAAGTGCTTGGATTTATTACCTCTCCATAGGCTTTACAACCAAGGACACTTCTATTGGAATTGACCACAGTCTCTCTCAACCACTCCTCTAAGTGCCCTTGTGTTTTACAACGTGTTCTCTCAACTATAAGCTCAAATAAAAAAGTTTGTTCTCTAATACAAATGAGAAAAAAAATGAAAGCGCACTCAATTGATCACACTCACAACCCAATAATACTATATGTGAAATACTTAAGCTCAATGGTTGTGTGTGTAAATAATGAACAATAATAAAATTTAAGCTCAAATTAATTTAGCAAATATATAATTGAGGTTGAACTCCTCAAAACCGAAATTGAAAGCTTCTTCTCTTTGTGAAAACTTCTTCACATAAATAAACTACAATTGATTTTTCTTTGAAACCCTCAAACAAAACTTGTTCTAAACTTTTATACATAAAATTAAGTGTTGAGGACTATTTATAGTCTCTCAACATATCAGCCTAAACCAGAGAAAAGCACAAAAACCGAAGCAAAATCCCTTAAAAATCAGAATCTAAAAACTAACCGTTACTGTCACAAAACTATCATCAGTCAACTGATGGTCATGTGTCAATCGACTTATGGACTCTCATAAGTCTACTTATTGATTGCAATCGGTCGACTTATAACATGCACGACAAATTCTAAAATTTTACAGAGCTAATTTTCTAAATTCAATTAAAAATAGCAAATAAGCTCTAAAAAACATAAAATTTTGAGGAATATTTATAAACATGAATATAAACATGTTAGAGAAAGATTTTTTGAAATATAACTTCTCATTTGTGAGAAATTACTGTTTTAAAATAGATATTCTAGATTCTGAAAAACTGCTGAAAACTTATTTTTGTAAATTCAATTTAAAATAACAAAACAACTCCAAAATTAATAAAACTTGGGAAAATGTTTGTATATATGATGATGAACATGATAGATAAGAAATTTTTTTAAATTACATTTCCTAATTGTGAAAACTCATGTATTTTGCAAAAGGTTCAAGATACAAAATCTCTAAACACATGTTTTTTGCTGAAATTCTTTCAAGAAAACTTTAAGATTATTTTTAATGGATTTATAGAAATTATAAAAGATGTAAAACTATATCATAAAGTCAATAAACCAAGAGTGAGTTATTTTCTCAAAGAAGGGTATAATGTAACAAAACAAAATAACGTGCATGTGTATGATATGAGCTTTAAGTATTAACACATAAAGTATAAACTAAAAATTAATATACCCAAGGAAAATGATCTTCAATTAGATCGTCTTGGTTACGGATGAAGTGCAATATTGAATCTTAACTTGAATTGTCACGACTTCATTCTGATTTTCTTCCAACGTTCTTTGAATGTCATCGTTAAGCTCAATTCCAACCAACCTCCAATCAAGGATCTTTGTGTAGGATACTTCACAATCAAATGCAAACACTGGACAAACGATGTTGGGAATTGTTTGTTAATCATCAAAATCAGATTAGATGGTAGGCTCATAAACATGAAACCTAACAATCTCCCCATTTTTGATGATGACAAACAATCTACACTAAGAGTATATAAATATGCATGATAACAAATGAATATACAATTTATTATCCTCATGCAAGAAAACAGAATACTCATAATACACTTGTTTCTTCCTCTTTGTCAACATCAAAATGGGGAAAACAATAAGAAGAAATGAGAGCAAAAACTCCCTCCATCAAAAAGGCACGGTTAGTATAACACAAGATACAGATAAAGCTCCCCCTATAAAAAAGCCTAAGAGCATGTATTAAATGAAATACAAAGGCAAACATATGTGAGAAAGCGTAGATATGGAACATGGTAATCATAACTCACATTTAAAGAGACAAAAAGAACACATATAGATATAACATTATGAAAAATGATGTCTCAATACATAGATTTAAAACAAACATAAATAAAAAGCAATAATTATAGTATACTGTATATATATATATATATATAAAAAGATCATAAAAATATATATATAATATAAATATATACTATATAATTATATATATATATATATTATATATACGCGCTAACAGCGCACACACACACCCACACTAATATATATATAAATTATATATATATACTATATATATATATATAATATATATCATAATATTATATAAGAATATATATATATATATATATATATATATATATATATACTATATATATATATATATATATATATATAATTATATAATATATATATAATATAATATATAAATCAATATATATATATAATATATATATATATAATAATACTATCATATAATATATATGTATATATATATATGTATATATATAATATATGTAAATTATATGGTACTAGATATGCTATGTATTTATATATATACTATATATATACTATATATATACTATATATAAATATATAATATATATATATATGATATAATATATATATATATTATATATATATATAAATATATATATATTATATATATAATATATATATATAATACTAATATATATATATATAATATATATATCATATATATATATATATACTAGAAAAATATGGCTATGCCCGGTACCAAGCACAAATTTTGTGACTTGGTAGTGATGGCTCACATTCCCCATCCACTCATTACCCATCTGAATCTGGTCCCATATTGAATGAGTGCGAGCAGAGATGTGACACTCACTACCAAGCCCATACTTTTTGCTGCTTCGGTACCAAGCCATCCACATATTATCCTCTATATATATATATACTATACATTATTATTGTATATATAATTATACACGAAAAATAGAAAGAGCTGGCCAGCTCACGCCCCGTGAGCCTGACAGGGCCTCTATACATGTGCAGCCCCCTACTAGCTCACACTCTAGTAGGGGGCTCACAATGTCATGACGCTGCTCGCATGCTCACGGGCAGCTGAGCTTCGGCCAGCTTTCCGCCAGCAACCCAATATATAATATATATATACGTATATATAATACACACACCACACACCACACACACCACACTACACACACACACACACCAACACCACACACACACATAATATTATATAATATACTTATATATACATATATATATATATATATTATATAATATATATGCTTTGTATTGGTGCTGCTGTAATATATATATATATATATATATATATATATATATATATATATATATATATATATATACACACACACACACACACACACACAGGTGTGTGTGTGTGTAAAACCCCAAAAATTTTGATAATATAATTAATGTGTGATTAATTATAATAAGTGGATATTTATTTATCAAAATTATTAAATACTGTATGAGTATACTAACAAGTATTTTGAGCATAAACAAGTTTATACATGAGACTGACAAAGCTCCTAAAAATGTGCTGCTCCCACCGATCTCTAGTCTAAAGTCAAACTGGCTAAGGGTGTGAAGATCTCAATACAACGAGCACCTCAGAGCCGTAATCCGATGCCGACACTTCCTAAATAATGTGTCTGCTTACAACATTAGCCTTTCCCGGATAATACTGAATCATAAACTCGTAGTCCTTGATGAACTCAACCTATCGCCGTTGTCCCTGATTGAGTTCTTTCTAAGAGGAGGTATTTCAAGCTCTGATGATTTATGAATAGCTTGAACTATACTTCATACAGATAGTGTCTCCATGTCTTCAGTGTGAAGACCACTGCTGCTAACTCCAAGTCGTGCGTGGGATAGTTCTGCTCATGCGTCCTCAACTATCATGAGATATAAGTCACTACTCTCTGGGTCTGCATCAAAATACCTCCTAGACCCATTAATGATGCATTTGTGTAGACAATAAAAATCTTATCACTGCTTGGAATAGTCAATACCGACGCTGTAGTCAACTTAGCCTTTAATGTCTCAAAGGCTTCCTAGCACTCTGTTCCCCAAACAAATAGTACACCCTTATTCGTAAGGCATGTAAGTGGTATCATAATCTTTGAGAAGTCATGAATGAACTTCCTATAATAGTCTGCCAAACCCAAGAAACTACGAATCTCTGAAACAGTCTTCGGCGGCTCCTAATCAAGTACCGCCTCTACTTTCGCGGGATCCACTACGATGCTTTCTCTGCTGATGATGTGGTCCAAAAACCTAACCTCAGATAGCCAAAACTTATATTTGCTGAACTTACCATACAACTGATGCTCCCACAAAGTCTACAATGCTAATCGATGAAGATGCTGCTCGTGCTCTGCCTCCGATCTCGAATAGATAAGGATATCGTTAATAAATACAATCAAGAACTAGTCTAAATATGGACAGAAAACCCAGTTCATTAAATCCATGAATACCGCGGGTGTATTGGTCAGCCGAAATGGCATGACAAGAAACTCAAAGGACTCATATCGAGTCAGAAAAGCGGTATTAGGAATATCCATCTCCCGAACTCGCAACTAATGATTGTCAGAATGAAGATTAATCTTTGAGAAATTCTGCGTTCCCTGCAGCTGGTCGAGCAAGTCATCGATCGTTGATAGTGGATACCTGTTTCGGATAGTAACCTTGTTCAACTCACGATAATCTATGCATAAACACATGCTACCGTCCTTCTTCTTCACAAAGAGGACTAGTGCTCGCCATAGTGAATGACTCCGACAAATAAAGCCTTGAGATAACAACTCATCTAACTGGGTCTGTAGCTCACTCATCTTAGCAGGTGCCATACGATAGGGTGCTCGGGATATCGGTGTTGTGTCCGGTTGTAACTCGATGCAGAACTCAACCTTTCTCACAGGAGGTAACCCAAGTATATCCTAAAAGACATCCTGATAATCTAAGACAACTCTAGTCTCGCACAAATCAGTACTACGATCCATCAGCATCATCTCCTTGACGTACACCAGAAATGACTCTATAATCTGGTTGCCATGTAAGGTCTCTACGATCAACTCAGACCTATCAGACGCCCGCAAGCTGATTGTTTTAGCAAAACAGTCGATACTGACATGGTAGGATAATAGCCAATTCATACCGAGAATGACATCGAACTCTGACATCCACAAAATGATCAAATCGATGATGAACTCAGACTCATCTAGACTGATGATACATCTCCTACAAACACTCTCTAATAGGGATACCTATCCTAAAGGAGTAGAGACGTATAACGGTACATCTATAGGATGTGCGATCAACTGGAACCTATCCATAAAGGTATGAGAGAAAAAAGAATACGAAGCTCCTGAATCAAACAAGATCCGAGCTGGGGAAGGAATTCACTAAGAAAGTACTTTCCACTATGGCTCCGCTCACACCATGATCATGTGGTACGACTGCATAAATCCTACCGGTGGCTGGCGCTTACTACGCTAGTGATGGTGAAACATATGGGTCTATCTGACCCTAAGGAAACTCCTGAATAGCATAAATCTGGCCTGCTGGCCCCTTAATCATTGGAACGATAGGTGGTGCCTCTATCCTCTGCTACCGGTTATAACCGCGACCCTGTGACTACTGACCCTGACCATGGTTTTGCTGTTGACAGTATCCTCATCCCTGTTGCTAGCCTTGGCCTCTGCCTTACTGGCCTCCTGCTGCTGCACCGTGACAATCCTTGGCCTTATGGTCGATTTTGTTTCAGTTAAAACATGCACCCTGAATCTTACACTACTGTTGTGTTTTCGGATCATGCTGTGCTCCCTTCTTAAACTGACTCTGCTGCTGGTATTGAAAATCCTTACCCCACTGTTGGGGTCCTCCAGATCCGGCGAAAGGTCTCTTGCCCTTGCCCTTGTCATTTTGCTGTCCTAACTTAGCGTTAACTTCCTTGTTCTTCTGGAACATTGTAGTCTCTATCTCCTGTGAAATGGCTGCATCAGCTACCTCTCTAACTGAGTGAAACCTCCTGGACATGAGGTAACGTCAAAGGCTTGGATGAAGCCCCATAAGTGACATTTGAGCCTGACACTCTCTTGACTGCCACATGCCTATAAATCGAACTAGACTTATGAACCGACTCTCATAATCTGCTACAGATATATCTCCCTACTCCAGTCTGGACAACTCCAGTTCTTTCCCGGGCCGTGCCGTGGAAGAGATTTACCGCTCGTCGAAGAAATAGACGAAGTCCTCCCATGGGAGTATCATCCGGTGTTCTGGGGTGAACTGAAGCATGTACCATCCTTCGACATCACCTTTTAGGCTGAAAGCTACCAACCTTTGCTTTTATACTAAATCGACTTTAAGTAGATCAAGGATGTTACTCATGTCCTCCTTCTACTTGTGGGCTACAAGTGAATTTGATGACCCCTAAAATTCCGGTGCCCTCATCTTTTGGTACCTCTCAACTAGGCGAAACCAAGTCTCCTGCTCTGCTGCTACAACTGATGGTAGGGTTAGTCCTGGTATAGCCTCAAGGGGCTCCTCTGTGATGGGAATGATTGGAATCACTGACGGTGGAACTACAGGGGGCGGTGTGACTGGCGGCATATGATTCACCACTTGCTCCTCGAGCGCTGCTAGCCTAGCTGCTATAGGTGCCATGAGATCTATGAGGTACTGTGGAGCTTGTTGCTGCTTAGGTGGAGCTTGTTGCGGCTCCGGGGGGGCCTCGGGGGGAGCCTGTTGTGGCTCGGGTGGAGCCTGCTGCTATCTTTCTCTCTCTAAGCACGAGATACTCTCCATCCACGTCCTAGTCCGAACATCTATAAATTTCCAAGAAGAGAGTTTATAAGACGCAGTTATGAGACCTCAGACAAAAGCATATATAACATAGAGCAATAAGAAAAATCATATCGTAATTCATTCATACAAATACTTTTCAATCAAAGTAAGATAGTCATAATTTTTTTTTTGCAATTTTCGAGTTATACGTATATAACATCCTTACTCATTTTAGGAATTCCTAACGGACTCTATACATGATTTCTAAGAATCTCTATTCTAGCTCTACGAATCGACACAAGATAATCCTAATGATGCTGCAACTAGAGCGCTGATACCAACCGTGACGCCTGTGTTTTCACACATGGCTGCAGTCTAAGGTGAACCCAGAAATGTCAAACCTACCATGCACCCATGCTATGCAATAACACATTTCACCAATCACATGAACATCCTCTAGTAGAATCAAATAGAAGTGTAGGTACAAAACAAGTAAAATAAGGAAATAAAAACAATACACATGACATAGAAGAGATATCTCATAAATAAAAATCATGTCCCAACTGAAATACATCTGATATCTGGAATAATGAAAGTGTCTCAACATGAATCAACTAAAAATCATACTAATGCACACTATCTTTACAATATGAAAACAAAACTCTAATATCTTAATAAGAACATTAAACTATAGTGGAGTCTCAACTACTAAAATGTGTGACGGCGACTATGCTAGAACTATGTCATCCTGTGGCTCTTCGAAACTCTAAGCTACCTGAAAAGGAAATTTAAAATAACAAAAATAACAACAACAAGAGCGTCAGAGCGTTATAGCAAGATCACCTCCATCCGCCCCTAGGAAAGGGTTGCTAGATGAAGTGGATGCTCTATCTATTAAATATAGTCTACCTAGATTATTTTTCCCGTATCTAATGGAATTAATATTTAGACACCTACAATGCGAGACATAGTACGTCAAGCAAAAAAATCCAAATAAGGAAACCCTCATGTATATACCATATGTATCAAATTGTAGATAACTAAATATTAATCCCGAACTAAGAATGAAAGGAAACATAACTGGAAAGATACAACATCAAAATAACCATTACTATATGTATCTCATGTACTCGCACAACAAGGTATCCCAGTCATCAAATATCTTAACAATGAGTCGAATTCACTTTTAGCATCCACTCAACTCAGGCTATCACATAATTATCATATTGCAACTCTTTGTAAAATTTCTAATTCATCGTATTATCATGTGCAACGGATTATCCTATATGTAGCCTAACAGTGTACATAGCTCATTAGTCTCATCGCGATCTTAGTGTGTAACATGAGTGCGGGGCGGCCTACCATATAGATATCCTAAGAGACGGCTCAAGAGCCTTATTGCACCCACGTGCGGACGGACTGCTAGACAAAGCATCCAAACCTCACTCAATGGCCTGTACAAATAGAATATCGATGCACCACCATACGTAGTACTGAACTGAGCTCATCAATGATATCCATCTCGTGTATAAACTGTTAGACCCTAGAGGGGGGGGGGGGGATTAGGGTCTTATGATAATCTAATCCGATTTTATGCCAATTAAAACTTATTAATAAATTATTTTTGCAAGATAGATATACAATATGTTATGAGCAAGAATATGCAATATAAACAAAGAAATATATCCTAGTAAAGAGGTATATGATGAAAACAAAGGTAAACAATCTAAACTAGATAGTGGGCAATATAAACAACAAGCAATATACAAAAGCGATATAAGATATGAGCATAAGAAAGGTGCGCCAATGCAATCACAAACAAACGATATGATCATGGAGTTCAGATCTTCCGTCCTACGTCTCCGCTCCCCACTCCCGGGGAGAAATCCACTATCACAACCAGTTTGGAAGCCGGAACTTCTACACACTCGGTTTACAATTTTACCAAAAACTCTTATACAACAAACACAATGTAATCACACTTTACACACTAAGTGTAGGATCCTAGCCCGTGTCCTCCTCCTCAAGTGCTCGGATACAACTTCTCCCTAGGTTTGTCAACCGACGCCACTCCTATTGGATTCGACCCCGTCTCACGCCTCACACTTCTCTTGGTGTACAAGTGTATTACAGTGATACTCACAATAAGGGTTTAAATACAATGATTTGTTCTCGATAATAAATAAGAACACAATGAAGCTCACTCTCACTAAATCACATATCACTACCCTACAATATATTGTATGGAAAATATTATAAGCTCAATAAGGTGTGTGTGATAAAGGCAAATAGAAAATATGCAAGCTCAATAAGGTGTGTGTGATAAAGGCAAATAGAAAATATGCAACTCAATTAATATAGCTAAGATATGAAAATGAAATAATAAGCTATATGAAAATGAGTTTAGAAAACTTCTCAATAAACAAGAAGAACTGTAGAAGATGATAAGGATAAGATCCTCAGTTGGAATTGAAAGCCTCTTCTTGCTGTAGAAAAAATTCTTTTGAAACAGACCAACAAAACCAGCTTAAACGCTTGTTAATGTTTTGATAAAACACACTGTAAACAAAAACTCTTGGTCTATTAAAAGAGGAAAGCACTGGGGTATTTATACCCACTCAAGACATCAGCCAAAACAACATTGAAAAGACCAAAATACCCCCAGAGAATCAAATTAGAAAATAGTTGTTACAACACAATAATTAATACGGCGGTCGACCGTGAAAAACTGGCGGTCAACCGCGAAGAACAAAAAGGGTTCAAACAGTTTTGGAAAGCTGGTGGTCGATCGTGACGGTTGACCGCGAAAGTCTCTGGATGAGCCATGGTCGACCGCAAGCCATTAAAAGGTAAAATTGGATTTTGAACTGCAGGCGGTCGATCGTGGCAAAGCCATTAAAAGGTAAAATTGGATTTTGAACTGCAGGCGGTCGATCGTGGCGATCGACGGCAAACTGACACAGAGAATTTTTAGGTTTTTGGCTGACTTAAAAAATACAATAAAAATATTAAATCAATTCCAAAAATAGTAAAACTTTGGGAAACGTTTCTAAATGATAAAATAAATATGTTTGAAAAGGAATTTTTGGAAATACAATTTTTGTTTGTGAAAACTCACTGTTTTTAAAAAGTGTACATAAAACCTATTTTTCGTGAACACAAAAATTAAACTATGACTTGTAAACTTGTGTATATATATCATGCATACATTATATATATATTATGAAGTATGAGAGAGATGTAAACATGAAATAAAAACTATTGTAACAAAGTTTGATAAAAAATCATTTGTATGATAGAAAAAGTCAAACTTGTGTTGTGTTTACATATTGAGCTTAAATATAGTCATACGATATATGTAAACAAATCTACTCTTATACCTAGATGATTGCACACACATGAACATGAATTTTTAACTCTTGATCGCCATGTGTTAAATTCCTGTAAAGAGAAAAACAAACCACAAGAACTAGAAAACAGATTAGCTATAAATTGTTTGATAAATTATCATCAAAACCATAGGGCCAACATAAGCTGTGTATATCTGATATATCAAAGCACTATCTCATATAGTACTGAGCTGTGCTCATCAACGATATCTAACATGTGTATAACGATCTCCAACTCAAGTGTAATCAGCTCAACACTTGTCAAAATCCCCTTTGGGATACTCATGTGTGTACTATGACACTATTCATGTATATTCATGTCTATATGTGTACTATCGTGCGTCTCAAACCCCGCAATTACATCTCAAAATAGTACAGCACAATGTTCAGGAAAAGTCTTAGTAGTCGACTACTAAGCTTACTAGCCGACTACACTGAGTCCATCCAGACTCTGTGAGGCATGTTTCACAATTAATAGTCGACTACTAAGCACATTACTTGACTACTCTGTAATATTTTAGTTTCTAAAAATCCAAACTAAACATGAGTAGCCGACTACTAAACTTAGTAGTCGACTACTATATCAAAACATGCATTCTTTTATGCACGAACAAAGCTTATCATTCATCATATACTTTTCATGAGATTTAGTACAAATAAAAACATGTAATATTCAACAGAAATCATCCTGAATATGAAACAAATCTATTAACTTGTTTCTAATTAGGGATTAACATCCTAATTAATCAATTTCCTCAATTAGCTCTTAATTAAATAACATAATTATAACCACTTGATGAAAACTACTCATGAATAGAGGTGAAACTTCATTTATACATGTTTATATGACTTAGGTATCACAAACCTAGAGTTTTACCATGATTAGCTTACAAGAAAACTCAATTAAACAACTAATTAGGGTTTACTAATGAGTTAAACATAATTAACAAGTTAAAAATGAAATTAACATTAACCCTAATGATCATGATCATGTTTCTATCATCAACAACAAAGATTTCACTTCAGATCTAGCATAGGGTTAAATGATCATGTTTCTATCATCAACAACAAAGATTTCACTTCAGATCTAGCATAGGGTTAAGATTTATCATCAAAAATCTGATTTTTTACAACAAAGATTTCACTTCAGATCTAGCATAGGGTTAAGATTTATCATCAAAAATCTGATTTTTTATCACATTAGGTTACACTTAACTATGAAAACATCAATTAAACATCTTCAAAACTTTAAATAATTATAGGGACAGGTTTGGATGAAGATGATCTTGCCTAAAATGCTGTGTTGAACTCTTGAATACGCGTGCAAGATCCCTTCTTCGTCAGAAACCGCAAAGCCTCGTCTTTCTCTTAACAAACGCCTCGAGATCTCTCCAAAAACTCACACTTTAGGGTTAGGGTTTGAAGAGGAAGTTGGCTGGGGTAAATCTCATGTGAAAGAGTATAAAAAGATCTTTAAAACAAGTATATGTACGCATATATACAACTGGGTTCAAAACAAAACGAATCCGACCTGAAACCCATAAGAAAACTGGAAAGAGCCCGACTAGTCGACTAATACCCTTACTAGTCAACTAATGGCCTTAGTAGTCGACTACTAAGCTTAGTAGTAGACTACTAAGAGCATATATTCAGCTTATGCATCTTTCGTGTATGATTCTCTTCTATACTCATATATATTAATTTGATCTCAAATCAAATCCTAGCATACTCAAATATCAAAATATATTATTTATAACTATATAACATATTTATTATTATTTACCACAATATATTCAAATTTATGGGGTTTTATACGGAACGACGCCATTACTCTGACAGTTGGAAGCATCATTAAGGCATCACCAGCAGTGATATTTTGTTGGCCCAATAAAGGCCTCTAGAAGCTTGCTAAACGACATCTACCAAGCAAAGTTTGCCAAGCCCTGATATACCTATCACAGCTGACTAGTTGACTTTGAGGATATCTCTTGGACAACTCATCTAAGCTACTCAGATGCTAAGTAGCAAGAGCAGTTGATCAGATCGACATAAGACTTAGAAAAAATTAATCCTTTGAAAGCTGATTTACTCAAGTTTGAGACGTCCCCTCTTTATAGAGGATGAGTACTTTTGGGTTAATGCTTAAGTCTACTAGTCCACATTAAAACAAATTCGTCCAACAAACATTTTGAAATTACGCAATGCAAATAAGCAATTCCAAAGACAACTTCTCCACTTCGACCCGCACCCCAGCACAGTCCTTCTCTTGGAGAACCTCACCTAGTTCCATCAATCTTCATTCAGAGCACCCACGACTGCCCGAAGTGATTTTCTATCATGTTTTACTCGGACCCGACTAAAGCCGACTCCAAGCGAAAGGGGCCAACTATTATGTTATTCTCATTCGTCAAAATACAACTCCTCGCCAAAATAGCAGGCGGGTGTATTTCCACGAACAAGGCCCCAACTAGCTTGGTGCCCCAAGCCCAGTAGAGGTCCCAACTTAGCTGACTCATCAGGTCATTACTCTTTATGGTGACTCGAGATGCGGGATCAGTCGACCCTCTTGTCGAAGTCAACTCGCCTGCAACCTACTCGGCCTTTTTATGCAAAACCCTATAAGGATGATTCCACAGTGTTACTTCTCCGCCAAACCGAAGGATAATATCTGCCTCAGTCTTCTCCCTCTCGCCGCGTGTCAACACCATGACCAACTCTGGTTAGGTCCCATCATGACCCTAACCCCAATAGTCTTCATGTTTTGTCACATCGCCTAGGCTCTGCCATGCTGCCAGATCATTCTCCATTTGATGCTGAGACGATCTCTCCAATGCTGAAGTGATCTCTCTCCCAGTCGCCAACCGACAATTGTAAAGGAGGTGCTAACACAGCCACCAGCCCATACCTCACCATCATTTCTCCGTACTCGGCCAGAATGCCCAATCTACCCTTCTCCCACCATATATAGAGGTAATATTTGCCTTCTCAAAAAGAAAGAGGGGGAGGAGAGGAAAAGAGGGGGCAATTTTTAGATTCCTGAGTTCTATTCCCACTCAAGTTTATCAAATAACTTGATCGTTGGAGGTACAACGGGGGAACAGATCCTCGCCCTCTCACGAATTTCTACGTGTGCAGATTTATCAGCTCCCCAATTCAAGAACTAGATATGAAGTCGGAGAAGAAGGTGATCCCATCATTAATCTCCTCTACTTCATCAAATCGATCTTGTCCTGGATCCAACTGACTATGTGATCACTAGTACATCAATATTTACGGATATTTCTACCCCTAATACAAACTTATGGTGCATTTTGGGGTTACTATAAATTTTTGAAATGAGTGAGCTTAAATATAGAATGGGTTATAACATTGGTTATATAGACAAAAACCATTTGTTAATTGCTTCTTTTGACTATAAGCAATTGAGGTGTACTGTGACATGAATAGTTCCAAGCTACAGTGTAACTCCAATAGGCTTAGTATATAGATAAATTAAAAATTTGCTCCTACTTCTCAGCAATCAACTAGACTACTACCATTCATTCAGAATTAGCTTCCAAACCAATGCTATGGCTATAATCTTGAATATACTCTACTAGCTGTACTAAATCGCCCTCTTAAGTAAAATTTGTCCAAGTTTCGCCTTGTTACTGTTACTGTCAGATTAAAGAGATGATAATGTAATAAGTGTTAAAAAAAGCACTAAAATGATTTATATGATTTAAATAAAGAAATAAAGGGCTATAATTTTTTGACAAATGACGAGAAGCTTGCCCTACGCCACTGTGCTCATAAAAGAAGCCTAGGCCTGTCCATCCGGGCCCGGGCCGGCCCATACTTACAAATTATTATGTAATTATATATTATATATACATATATTATATATATTATATATACATATATTATATGTAAATATATTGTATATATTTATAAGTTATAACTTAAGAGAGAAAATCGCATAAGTAGCCATTGCCCGTTAGGCCAATGGGGAAGAAGTAGCCGTTGTAATATACTATACTTATATACTAAGAGAGAGAGAGTATACACACACATATTATACATATATAAGAGAGAGTATACTTATATAAGAGGGTGTATACATATATAAGAGAGAGTATACCTTTATAAGAGTGATTATACATATATAAGAGAGTGTATACCTATATATACTTATATAAGAGAGAGTATACTTATATATACATATATACTAAGAGAGAGAGAGTACACACACACACACACACATATTATACATATATAAGAGAGAATATACTTATATATACATATATACTAAGAGAGAGAGTATATATATATACACACATATATTATACATATATAAGAGAGTGTATACTTATATATACTTATATAAGAGAGACTATACATATATAAGAGAGACTATACTTATATATACATGTATAGTATAAGAAAGAGTATATATATACATACATACATACATTATACATATATAAGAGAGAGTATATATACACACACATATTATACATATATAAAAATATATTATATATACATATATAAAAATATATTATATATACATATATTATACATAAATAATACAAAAAATTAAAAAATAAAAAAAAACAAAAATTACTATTCCGGGCCGGGCCCGGGCCGGGCACCAAAAAGGCGGCCCGGGCCCGGCCCGGGCCCGGAGCCGACCCTTGCCGGTTTCCGGGCCGAGGCGCCGCCGGGTCGGGCCGCTGGCTCAGCCCGGCCTGGCGGGCTCCGGCCGGTCCGGGCCAGCGGGCTTTTGGACACCCCTAAAGAAGCCTCTGTATATGTGAACGTGTGTAATAAAAGTAGCCTCTATATATATGAGTTGGTATGTATTGCCGTGGATGTATGCAAGATGATGATGTATGGGGGAGGAGCATGACATGAATCCGAAGATCACGAGGGCCACGTTGCTGTCACGTCAGCAGATGTTGCAGAATGACAATCACTGGCCACCTACTCACATGGCTTGTTTTCATCTCCAAATAATTGAGCTCAAATCTTGGAAAATATTTTAGTAAAAAATGATCTAAATGGGAATGTGACTAAGCTTCAAGACAAAGTCAACTTGTGCCTCAGGTCGTCCAAATGGGTTTTCGACCCGGACTTGGCTAGGTGTCCGGCTCGGACCCGGCTCGGGAAAAGCCCGAAAAAACTTGATCTACTAGGCTCCGGGTTTAGATCATGGTTGTGTTGGTGAAGACCTAACCAAGCCTAGTCCGGCGTGATATGAAATTATATCTTTTTTATATAATTTTTATATAGTCATTAATGTATACTTATATATATATCGCTAAATGTATATAGTTCTTTTTTAAGACTCGGCCTGGGAAAAGACCGAAAAGCCTGGCCGACTAGGTCCGGACCTAGGTCCTGGTTGTGTTTGTGAATATAAAACCCCGTAAATTTGAATATATGGTGATAAATAATAATAAATATGTTATATGGTTATAAATAACATATTTTGATGTTATATATATATATATATATATATATATGAGTATAGAAGAGAATCATGCACGAAAGATGCATAAGCTGAATCTGTGCTCTTAGTAATCTACTACTAAACTTAGTAGTCGACTACTAAGGCCATTAGTCGACTAGTAAGGGTATTAGTCGACTAGTCGGGTTGTTTCCAATTTTTTTATGGTTTCGGGTCGGATTCGTTTTGTTTCAAACTCAGTTGTATATATGCGTACATATACTCGTTTTAAAGCTCTTTTTTACCATCTTTCACATGAGATTAACACCATCCACCTTCGTCCTCAAACCCTAACCCTAAAGTGTGAGTTTTTAGAGAGATCTCGAGGTGTTTGTCGAGAGAAAAGCGAGGCTTTGCGGTTTCTGACGAAGAAGGGATCTTGCACGCGTGTTCAGGAGTTCAACACAGCATTTGAGGTAAGATCATCTTCATACAAATTGTCCCTATAATTAGTTAAAGTTTTGAAGATGTTTAATTGATGTTTTCATGGTTAAGTGTAACCTAATGCGATAAAAATCAGATTTTTGATGATAAATCTTAACCATATGCTAGATCTGAAGTGAAATCTTTGCTGTTGATGACAAAAACATGATCATGATCATTAGGATTGATGTTAATTTTATTTTTAACTTGTTAATTATGTTTAACTCATGAGTAAACTCTACTTAGTTGTTTAATTGAGTTTTCTTGTAAGCTAATCATGCTAAAACCATAGGTTTGTGATACCTAAGTCATATAAACATGTATAAACAAAGTTTCACCTCTGTTCATGAGTAGTTTTCATCAAGTGTTGATAATTACGTTGTTTAATTAAGAGCTAATTGAGGAAATTGATTAATTAGGATGTTAATCCCTAATTAGAACAAGTTAATAGATTTGTTTCATATTCAAGATGATTTCTGTTGAATATTACATGTTTTCATTTGTACTAAATCTCATGATAAGTATATGATGAATGATAAACTTTGTTCGTGCATGAAAGAATGCATGTTTTGACAGAGTAGTCGACTACTAAGTTTAATAATCGGCTACTCATGTTCAGTTTGGATTTTTAGAAACTAGAATATTATAGAGTAGTCGACTAATGTGCTTAGTAGTCGACTACTAATCGTGATACATGCCTCACAGAGTCTGGATGGACTCAGTGTAGTCGACTACTAAGCTTAGTAGTTGACGACTAAGACTTTTCCTAAACCTTATGTTGCACTATTTTGAGATGCAATCGCGGGGTTCGAGTCGCACAATAGTACACATATAGACATGAATATATATGAATAGTGTTGTAGTACACACATGAGTATCCTAAAGGGGATTTTGACAAGTATTGAGCTAATTACACTTGAGTTAGAGATCGTTTATACACATGTTGGTTATCGTTAATGAGCACAACTTAGTACTATATGAGATAGTACGTTCATATACTAGATATATATAGTTTATACACGAGATGGATATTATTGATGAGCTCAGTTTAGTACAACGTTTGATGGTGCATCGATATTCTATATGGTAGGCCTCCTGCACTCATGTTATGTATTGAGATCCCAATGGGGCTAATGAGCCGTGTACACTGTTAGGATACCTACAGGGTAGTCCGTTGCACATGATAATGCGATGAATTAGAAATTTTGCGAAGAGTTACAATATGACAATTATGTGATAGCCTAAGTTTGATGGATGACAAAAGTGAATTCGGCTCATTGTTGAGATATTTGATGACTGAGATACCTTTTTGTGCGAGTGCATGAGATACATATACTAATGGTAATTTCGAGGATGTATCTTTTCAGTTATGTTTCCTTTCATTTTTAGTTCAGGATTAATATTTAGTTATCTACGATTTGAGACATATGGTATATACATGAGTGTTTCTTTATTTGGATTATTTCACTCGACGTACTACGTCTCGCATTGTAGGTGTCTAAATATTAATTCTATTAGACATGGGGAAAATGATGTAGGTAGACTATGCTTAATAGATAGAGCCTTCACTTCATCTAGCAGCCTTTCCCCTGGGGCGGATGGATATGATCTTGATATAGCGCTCTGACGCTCTTGTTGTTATTCTTTTTGTTGTTTAAATTTCCTTTTCATGCAGCTCAGAGTTCCGGAGAGTCGTAGGATGACGAAGTTCTAGTATAGTCGCCGTTGCACATCTTAGTAGCTGAGACTCCACTATAGTTTTATATTCTCATTCAGATATTAGTGTTTTATTTTCATATTGTAAAGGTAGTGTGCCTTAGTACGATTTTTAGAGTATTCATATTGAGACACTTTTATTATTCCAGATATCAGATGTATTTCAGTTGAGACATGATTTTTATTTATGAGATATCTCTTTCTATATCATGTCTATGTTTTTATTTCCTTATTTTACCTTTTTTATACCTACACTTATATTTGATTCTACTAGAAGATATTACTGTGATTGGTATAACGTGTTATTGCACGATGTGGGTACATGATAGGTTTGACATCTCTGGGTTCATCTTAAACTGCAACCATGTGTGAAAATAGGGGCGTCACATTCCAATTTTTGAGCAAAGAGGTGAGGAGTAAATAGGAACGTCGCTTCGAGTTTTGAGCAAATAGTTTGAGATTTCAAGGTGAATCTCGTCCGTTTATTTCAAAACATGGTGACTGTTTAGATAACTCCACGTGCCCCTTTGGGATAATATAAATAGCTCATTATGAGTAGTGGACATTTCTTTATGAGCTCTTGTCCAAAAAATCTCCGGTGCTACTCTAAAATTCCGCAAGTTTACTTTGCAAAGCAAATTTTTCAATGGCTTCCCCAGCTTCCATTGTAGGTCGCAATGAGGAGAGGATTGCTCTTCTCCGGCACATCTGTTTGAGGGTCTTGACAGGGATGCTCGTACCGTATTATGCTCTTTATAACATCCCGAGGGCTTTTACACTGGGGGCCCTGAGTATGAGTGAACATGTGTATCACCATGCGGGGACCGTGCACCGCTTTACCTTGCTCATCTTGAGCATGGTCTACGGCTGCCACTTCATCCCTTTATTAGGGATGTCTATGTTGCTTTGGGGTTTTCCCCCTCTCAATTTACACCCCATGCTATTAGGGTTCTGGTGGGCTTTGTTGTTGTTTGCCATCAGGTAGGAGTCTTAGTGACCATACAGCTACTAGGACAATTGGTTGGTGTCAAATCGAAGAAAGAGGACCCACACTATTCTCTTCAATTTAGTGGAAATGTTAAGCTCGTGTTAGGCGCTCCAGAGCCCAGTAGGGATTGAAAGGAGCATTTTGTGTAGGTCTTCAGCGCCTATGGGGTTCTTGCTTGTCCCCATTGGTCTGAAGTGGCTAAGGATGTGTTAATGTTGTATCTTCTTAATGATGAGGAGAGGCAATAACTAGCAAAGAATTGCTCCTATGCCTGGTCCCGGGAGAGGAGCAATCTTTTTGAGAGGGATTCTCTCCGGTCGACGGGAGTGTCCATGATTTTGTCCTCCTCGATTGACCAAGACAGGGCAAGTCTGCTACCTCTCCCCCTCGAAAAAGCATTAATAGGAGTTCGAGGGAGGAGTTAAGTTTAGCCTCCCAACCTCAGAAGAGGTTGAGGGGAAATCTCGATCCCGAAGAAGCAGCTAGCTTGAGGTCGAGGGTGGGTGAGGTTGTTTCTCAACTGGTGGAGCAGAGGCCAAAGAGGGTGAAGGTTAGGAGGGATAAAGGGCTCAGCAGGCGAGTTGACCCGAGTCAACCCGGATGAGATACAACAGTTAGCTGAAGCATCGCAATTGGTCGAGAGGCGGAATGGGTCTGTCCAAGCTTATCGACCAAATAAGGTCGCTATCGTGGGCAACTCCTTCCCTTCTGGGGTAGAGGGGGTGGCCCCAACTAGTGGAGAGGCAGTCGTTGGGGGCCCTATTGAAGAGGTGGTTAGGCTGAGTTCTGCTGCCGAGCCGTCCCATAGACCTGGCAAGGAGCTTGTTGGGATGTCTGGGGGTATTGATGAGCAAATAGTGCCTCAGGATGGATCTGAGGCAGATGTGATGGCAGGTGTGTGGGAGATGTTCTGGCCCTTCTTCCATGGGATTGACGGGCTTACTCTTAGCCCTGGGAGAGGGCGAGGACCATGTTGGTAGGGTTGGCCCCTAGCTCACCTAGGTAAGAGGTTCCAGAAGGCAGAAGGTTTGTCCCAGAGGAGCCTATGGACGTGGAGTCCTTGGTCATGCAGTCCCTCACCACCCCTATCGATGCTGTACTCCAGTTTACTCTCCTGAAGGACAAGATGGTCCTGAGGGAAATGCCAAGTGTAGGCGCGCATTTGGCCCTCAAGGCCTATTTGGTCCTAGGGGCTTTACTGGAGCATGAGCTGTTTGAACGGATGGGGCATATGCATGAGGCAGCACAAAGGTAACACATCAAGCTAGCCCAGGAAAAGTCGACCATAGAAGAGGTAGAGAGAAGGATTGCTGCTTTAGAGGCCGAACTGAGAGGCAAGGAGGACGCCTGGTGGTGGGAACTGGACGAAAGGGAGAGGCTTTTATTGGGCTACAGAACTCAGGCCTCTGGGCACTTAGGTTCGCTTGATGATCTTTAATGGGAGGTGGCCCAACTGAAGGAAGAGGTCGGTCATCTATAGCAAGGAATTTCTGAACGGGATGGCCGACTGACCACTTTAACCGGGGAGGTTGAGTACGAGAGGCGCCTAAAGTTGGTGGCCGAGGAGAATGCTCAATTGAGTCATCTCTCGGTCGAGTGGCTGAGGTGGCCGACTCATTCCGTGTCTGCGACGGTTGTTGCGGACCTAGAAGGTCAGCTTGCACACTTGGACTCGACATAATATAGGAAAGAGATTGTTGACGAGTGGCGTTATGGTCCCCTAGGCAAAACTGAGGTAGCTTTGGTTTGCAAGGCCATCATTGACTATCTTGCTTCGATGCTCCCTCTAGATCTCTTCCCTCTTTGGATCACCGTTATCCCCCTCACGTCTCTTATTGTCTTGATCTCTTGGAGAAGATCGAGGAAGGTGGAGGTGGGATGGATTTGGTGCTGGACATCGGGGGTGATGGCAAGCCAGGTGTTGATCCTAAAGAGAATTCTCCTGCTCCCTCAGCTGCTGCTGCTGAAGCCCCAGCAGACTCTATTGCCGTCAAGAGCCTCCCCAGTCCTACTCCTGAACCTGGTCGAGAGGTCTATGGACTTGTGTTTGTACTCTCTTTCCGTTGTTGTTTTTTTGACATGTCTGTTTGTAAATGGACATGAGTATTGTAAAGAAAAATTTTGTAATTCACTTTGTAGGAATAAAGATTGATTCTGCTCGTTTTGGAGTCTATTCTCTTTTATTCCTTGTTTTTATTTTGCTAATGTTTAGCCTTGTTATCGATTGAAGGAACAAGTTTTGATTGTCATGAGTTAGCCTTATTAAGTCGACCTAACTAAGGGAGGGTCGAGATGACTTGGCAGTCGAGACACATTCCAGTCTTGTCGATAAGAACTGACAAGATTGCCTAATTCTTTTGGTCGACGATCACCGAATATATGAACTTCACGCCTTGGGGTTTACTCCAGATTGCACTAAGGGCTCTTCGGCCGAGTGACCACCCGAAGGTTAAGTGCTTATGACTTATGTAAAAGCCAGGGTCTTTAGCAAGGGGATAACCTTGGGGTTGAGTGCCTCGGTCTTATGTAGACGCCTAGGTCTTCGACATCCCCATGATGGTCGAGAGACGACTATGGGAGTCGACCATATGGTTAGTTCCTTGGGTTTATTCCTAAAAAGATACCAAGGGCTTTTAATTTAACCTTGAAGTCGAATACCTAGAACTTACAGAAGTTGACTAGGTTTTTCACAACCTTGAGGCTGTGCTTAGGAATTGCTGAAGTCGACTAGGTCTTTTGCCTTGCGGAGGGTCGCTCTGTAGGCAATTAGGTTGAATGGAAATCCTGAGGTTGAGTGCCCAGGTCTTATGTGGATGCCTGGGTCTTCAATATTCCCATAATGGTCGAAAGGCGACTGTAGGATTCGACCATATGGTTAGTGCTTTGGGTTTATTCCTAAAAAGGTACAAAGGGCTTTTAATTCAACCTTGAGGTCAAATACCTAGAACTTACAGAAGTTGACCAGGTTTTTCACAACCCTGAATCTATGCCTTGGACTTATGCAGTCAAATTATAAAGCATAAATTTTTTAGTTGATATAAAGTGTAGTAAATTTATACCTAAAAACTAATTAGCTGATATAGATGATTGACCAGTAAATCTTCATTTACTTATGCAGCACTAATCATTAAATATCAATAAGGCTCCCTACAAAATGAGTAATAAACATTTGGTTGAGTTTCTTAACTAATAGATTCATATCCAAAGTATTACATAATAACAGTGATTTATAACAGTCAACCAAACATAACCAAGTCCATGTATTTTATTTATTTGTTTGTTATTGGTTGTGAATTATGTGTCCGTGGATGCATTTTCCATGCACATACATGTCTATTCTTAGTTAATCTAAGGTAAAATTCACTTCCCAAGTGAAAAAGAAATAATGTAGATTGCCTACACATATATGTATAAGGCTCAGATTAAAGTCATATTATCAGTATACGATGCCTCGCCTAAATATTATAATTGCATTATAGATTGCCTACACATAATGGTTGCCTCATCTAAAAATTGCATGAACAATTTAGATTGCATTCTCATCATGGTTTTCCTCATCTAAATAATGAAATCACAATATAGGTTGCGTTAACAAAAATTGACCAATCATCATTGCCTAATGCATTGTCATTGGTCTCTGTTGTGATCTATGTTTCTGCTCTAGTTTCAGCTCCAGCACATCCAATGTTTGTTGGTTACATCATCTGGTTATATGCTTGTAACATGCTAGTTATATACTTGTAATGTTCTTGTTACATGCTTGTTAAATGCTTGTTATATTCTTGTTATAAAAATAACGCAACATAAATACTCATAATTTTCTTTAAAATCATGTCATGTAGTTGCAAAATATATTGAGATATGAAAGGAAATTTTCGTGATTGTCAAACAATAGATTATAAGGCTCAGATTAAAGTCTTTTTATCAGTATACGATGCCTCACCTAAATCATATGATTGCATTATAGATTGCCTACACATAATGGACGACTTCATCTAAAAGTTACATACTAATTTAGATTACAATCTCATCATGGTATGTCTTATCAAAATAATAAAATCACAATATAGGCTGCATTAACAAACATTGATATGATTTGCCTACACATAATGGTTGTAAAAAATAGAGTATAAGGCTCAGATTAAAGTCATATTATCATTATACGATGCCTCGCCTAAATATTGTAATTGTATTATAGATTGCCTACACATAATGGTTACCTCATCTAAAAATTGCTTGAATAATTTAGATTGCACTCTCATTATGGTTTGCCTCATCTAAATAATGAAATCACAATATAGGCTGCATTAACAAACATTGACCAATCATCATTGCCTAATGCATTCTCATTGGTCTCTGTTGTGCTCTCTGTTATATGCTTGTTACATGTTTGTTATATGCTTGTTACATGTTTGTTATATGTTTGTTATATGCTTGTTACGTGCTTGTTAAATGTTGGTTATATGCTTGTTATATGCTCCACTTTTATGCTCCACTTTCATACTTGTTACCTGTTCAAGTTTCATGCCCTAGTTTTATGCTTGTTACAAGCTCTGTTTATGACCAGCCTTATATGCTTGTTACCCGTAGAAAAGAATGTGAAAAATCACAAAATTTTGTAGAGAAATCAATGTGAAAGCAATTAAGATTAAAAAAATGAACCTCAGGACTCTGAAACTGAACTCAAGGTACAACAAATAGGAATAAATAGTATGTTGAGAAGCTAAAAAACAAATTCGATCATGAGCAACAGTTCATAATAAATAAAATTGCAAGAGACCAACTCAAAAATTAGGATAAATTGCATTCTCAAGCCCAAAAACCCCATCCAAATCAATCAAACCGCCAATAAATGATACGCATTTAATAGTCATAGAATCATATAAAAAATTGATGAGATCAAGAATTTTTTTAGGTTATACCTTTGCTTTGTTATGGAGCAGATCCAAAGACCCCGACGTGAAATTATAGTATGAATCTCTAAACAAGAAATCAAGCATTCAGATCTGAAGATGAGAACATAGACGAAATACTGACTACACCCAACTCAGTGAAGGATGCCTCTGTTTGGTGGAAAAATTAAAGAAGAAAATGGAGAATTGAATTTTTGTATTATTCTTTCTGACAGACTCAGAAAAAGAATTAATTATAATTCCCTTGATATAATTTCTCTCTAACTACTTTAGAAAAAAGAAATTACAAATCTTCTCGATCGGTTTCCTGATTTACAAATGAGTGAAGGGTCGACGGAGATCCTTCCCTTTGTTTAAAAAATGAGTTCTTCACGGAAGCGATGATATGCCTCCCTCGAAACTTGTGTTGAGTTGGTTTCTCGTTGACAATCCGACCGTCTCACTTCATTAGAACGATTGATGAAACATGCGAGGCAAGTTAGTTAGAACTCTTTATGAGTTTATGAACTTTGTGTGAATTTAAACTCTGTGAAAGAGTTGATTTGAATTGAAAATTTGGTTAGTAAGCCAAGTACTAAAGCTTCACAATTTTAGTTGCTGAAAGATGCTTTAAGATCTCTAAGATCCGGAATATCGATCTCCAAAGATTTCCAAAATGACCATAAATCCAGCTGATCCAAAAGAGAGAGGGAGCCCCCTGCTAAGTTGAAGTTTCAGCTATTTAAAGGGGATTAAGGGGTGTAATCACCCCCTTAATTTGCTCCCTAATGGGGCTAAATAGGGTGTAACCGCCCCCAATAAATCTCCAAAAATTTTTAAAATGAGAAAAAAATCCAGCCCCTAACTCAGTTGAGTTTATTGATATTTATAGGGGGATTAAGGGGTGTAACCACCCTCGTAATTCACTCTTAAGTGGGCAAAAAAATACCTCAAATCATGTGGAAAATAGTTTTGGAACCGTTCAGCTCGTGTTTGAACGAGTCAAACGTCAAAACTATCGTTTTAGGCCCGAACTCTGTGTTTTAGACCTAAAACGTAGAGTTGGTGTTGATTAGGGTCTTATGCTAATCTAATCTAATTAAATGCCAATTGAAATTAATTAACAAATATATTCTTGCAAGATAGATATACAAAGAGTTATGTGCAAGAATATGTAATATACACAATGAGATATATCCTATATGATGAATATATATATATGCAATGATATATAAACTAACACAAGGGGTAAACAATATGAGCTAGATAGTGGATCATATAAAAAATGAGCTAATGACAATGACGACAATAAATATAAACACAAGTATAAATAAACGCCAAGGCACACTCAAACACACGATATGATCACGGAGTTCGGACCTTCCGTCCTACGTCTCCTCTCCCCACTCCCGGGGAGAAATCCACTATCAACCGGGTTTTCTACGTTCACCCGAACAATGTTTACACCTCACACTCGGTTTTCTAGCTAACCGAAAACTTTACAATCAACACACTATTGTAATCCCACTCTACACCCACTAAGTGTTGGACCTAGCCGTGTCTCCCTCAAGTGCTCGGTTACAACCTCTCTCTAGGCTCGTCAACCGCCGCCCCTCCTCTTGGGACGATCCCCGACTCTCACCATACACTCCTCACTTGGTGTACAAGTGTATTACAAAGTGAATCTCTCAATAAGCACAATATAACAAATGATTATTCTCAACTATGGATGAGAACACAATGAAAACACAACTCAAAGTTATAATCTCTCACCACCCAACTATACTATGTATGTAAATACTAAAAGCTCAATGTGGATGTGTGTAACAATGAGTAAAATAAAATCTAACTCAAATAACAAACTAGCAATAATTAATATATGAAATACTAAAAGCTCAATGTGGATGTGTGTAACAATGAGTAAAATAAAATCTAACTCAAATAGCAAACTAGCAATAATAAGAATATGAAAATCAATAATGAAATTGCTAGAGAAAAGAGTTAGAAAACTTCTCTATAAACACAAAGAAGAGGATGAAAGGGATTGAGAATGAATCCCTCAATCTGCAGTGAAAACTTCCTCCTTTGTAAACAGAAACCCAAACTTAAACAAATAGTAAAACCCTAAACCCTTGCTTAAACACTTTGTTTAAAATTTTCTTAGATAAGTTGAAAAAGAACAGCAATAGGGTATTTATACCCACTCTAAATCTCAGTCAAAACCCTTAACAAAAGACAAAAACAGCCCCAGCAAACAGCTCAGAAAAATAGCCGTTGGAAGCCAACGGATACATTGGCGGTCGACCGGAAATTCTGTCGGTCGACCGACGGAGA
>NC_033797.1:65354936-65391191 GCF_001876935.1 Asparagus officinalis | reverse complement strand
CTAATGACAATGACGACAATAAATATAAACACAAGTATAAATAAACGCCAAGGCACACTCAAACACACGATATGATCACGGAGTTCGGACCTTCCGTCCTACGTCTCCTCTCCCCACTCCCGGGGAGAAATCCACTATCAACCGGGTTTTCTACGTTCACCCGAACAATGTTTACACCTCACACTCGGTTTTCTAGCTAACCGAAAACTTTATAATCAACACTCTTGCAATCTCCCACTCTACACCCACTAAGTATTGGATATTGTAATCCACTCTACACCCTCACAAGTGTTGGACCTAGCCGTGTCTCCCTCAAGTGCTCGGTTACAACCTCTCCCTAGGCTCGCCAACCGACGCCACTCCTCTTGGGACGATCCCCGACTCTCACCATACACTCCTCACTTGGTGTACAAGTGTATTACAAAGTGAATCTCTCAATAAGCACAATATAACAAATGATTATTCTCAACTATGGATGAGAACACAATGAAAACACAACTCAAAGTTATAATCTCTCACCACCCAACTATACTATGTATGTAAATACTAAAAGCTCAATGTGGGTGTGTGTAACAATGAATAAAATGAAATCTAACTCAAATAGTAAACTAGCAATAATAAGAATATGAAAATCAATAATAAAATTGCTAGAGAAAAGAGTTAGAAAACTTCTCTATAAACACAAAGAAGAGGATGAAAGGGATTGAGAATGAATCCCTCAATCTGCAGTGAAAACTTCCTCCTTTGTAAACAGAAACCCAAACTTAAACAAATAGTAAAACCCTAAACCCTTGCTTAAACACTTTGTTTAAAATTTTCTTAGATAAGTTGAAAAAGAACAGCAATAGGGTATTTATACCCACTCTAAATCTCAGTCAAAAACCTCAAGCCAAAAGACAAAAATAGCCCCAACAAATCGCTCAGGAAAATAGCCGTTAGAAGCTAACGGATCTATTGTCGGTCGACCGGAAATTTCGTCGGTCGACCGACAGAGAGCAAAAACACGAAGAAGCAATTCTGGACCATCGTCGGTCGACCGGTGCGGTCGACCGGTGCGGTCGACCGATGGAACTTTCGTCGACCGACAGACTCTCTGTCGCCCAGTGATGAAAGATCAAATGATCGGTCGACCGGATCGGTCGACCGGAAACTGATATGCAGAATAAACAGGTTTTAGATGCTGATTTTGAGACTTTAGAAAATATGTTAAAAATAACAAATGAAGTTCAAAAATAATAAAACTTTGGGAAATGTATATAAACATGAAAACAAACATGTTACAAAAAGAATTTTCCAAATTGCATTTTCCATTTGTGAAAAATCATTATTTTGTAAAATAGTCCAAAACACGAAAGTGGAAACATGTGAATTTTGACATTTTGGCTAAATCATGTTTTCAAACTTTACACAATGATTATATAGACTTAATAAAGTATGTATATGATTATTGTTAAGTCCAAAAACTAAGAATATAATATTTTCACAAAATTGCATATTCTATGCAATGTTTTCAAAAACATAATAGAAAATATGAAATATAGAATTTCATATATATAACCATGAGCTTAGAGTACTTAACACACATAATATAAATCCTAAACTATATTACCCAAGCAATCTTGATCTTCAATTAAGCTTGACTTGGTACACTTACGGATGAAGCTTGAACTTGATCTTTAATTTAAATTGTATAGGCTTCAACCCGACATTCCGCCAACCTCCTTTGGATATCATCGTTGAAGCTCTTTTCCATCCATCCTCCAACTTGTTGTTTGTCTACAATAAATACGAAAACACAAATACTAAACAAACAACATTAGTGGTAAATTGTTTGTTAAACATCATCAAAACAAGAATGCCAACAATCTTCCCCTTTTTGATGATGACAAACAATTTACAAAAAGAGATATATGCATGAAGGAAATGAATATATAATTTATAATTCACATGCATATAAACAAGAAAGAATATATTCACAATATTTCTCCCTCTTTGACAACATCAAAAAAGGGACAAAAGAATTAAGAGAGCGAAAGCCCCCCCTATCAATATGCATGGGTGAGTATAATACATAGAGAGATATAAGGATTGCTCCCCCTATCAAAATTCCATATAGAATATATGCAATAAAGGATCATGGCAAACATGTGAGCAAGCATAAAAGATATGCTAACAATCACTCACATTCAAGAGATAATGAGAACACATATGAATATATCAATATAAAAAGTAGTGTCTCATATCAAGGACCATAAAAACCATGTGTAAAGATAGATTTATGAAATCAAAAGAAAAGGAAAACATGAGAACCATGAAAAAAGTTTTTAAGTGAAAACAAATCACTCAAATGAAATCATAAATCAAGATTTGAGTCCAAAAACAATGTTTGATCAAACGGAAAATTTTCTTTACATAACTTGATCAAACCACTCATAGAATACATTATAAGGCACGCATAGATGATCCATAAGCACAAACATATAAACATCATCATATAAGTGAAATATAATGAATTCAAAGCAATAAATCAAAACAAACTCTTTGACAAAAGAATTTCAAAAGAGGCAACAATATATCAAGCTCTTAAGCTTGTTTCAACCCATATAATCATTTTAGCATCCGGTAAACATGATTTGAGAATAAACACCCAATAAATCCGGAGGGTTATATAAATGCAAACCTCTCATTAAAGCAAAACCAATGATCATGAAAACAAAAGAATTTAGCCAATAAAAGGAATTGTTTTCATAAAAGTTTAAAATGCATTTTTCAAAACCAAGAAAGAGAAAAATAAAAACACTAAAATTATTGGTTTAAAATTTATTTTGGCACCCAAGCATTCTTGGTGCCGGATTGTTTAGGGACATGACCCCTATCAATAAAGCTCAAAGCCCTAGGGTTATGAACCCTCTTAGGCGCATATGGTGCACGAACACGGTCATAATAAAAATTACTCAAATGACCCTTCCGATTGCAATGAGTACAATAAAAAGGAATCATTTGCTTATGTTGACCAAACGGTTGTGCACGGGAAACATTAGAAACATTTGCAAACATGGATGGTCTTTTAAAATTGTTTTGCAAATGTGAAACTTTCTTTAAATCAAAACAAAATTTGGCCAAATGACCAAATCTACCACAATGATCACATCTATACACATGAGCATGCTTGTGATGAACTTTATGAGTGTGTGCATGTACATGTGTGTGTGATGAAGAAGCCTTATGAGATGCACAAGAAGCATTGATATTACTATTTTTAGATTTTTGTGCATCATAGCAAAATTTAGATAAATGACCTTTACGATCACAAATAGAGCATTTGTAAATTTTGCTATACAAGTGTGCATGGTGTATAAGTTTCTTAGAAGAGTTTACATTTGACTTTGCACACAAGTCCATAAGTTTCTTATGATTATTGATGCATATTTTCAAAGTTGAATCTAAAGATGAAATACTATTTTTCATAAGATTCAAATCTTCATTTTTAGGCACATATGCATTTTTAGAAGTAGAACATAAGTAGTTATTTATAAAAGAAGCTGTATCATTCTTTATGTTCTCTACTTCTATCATGGCATCAATCTTAGCATGAGATAAGCTAGCAATAGATGAAATCAAATTTCCATTTTCCAAATTTAATAAGTCATTGCTTTCTTTAAGCATAGTATTTTCATTTTCAATGACATCAAATTTGGACACTAGCTTCTCATGATCGGATTTTAAAACATCATGCTTGCTTTTTAAATCATTAATTTCCCATAAATCAAAGTGTTTAGATTGAACAAAAAGTTTAAATCTAACACACCATTGGGTATAGGGAAAATTATCTAATCTAGGAGCAATATTAATGACATAACCTAAACCATGCATATCCATAATATAAAAGGCAAGCAAGATACAAATAAAGCTCAAAATTAGATTAGCATAATAAGCTAACTTGGATCTTTAACTCAAGGCGATTAGGCCTTAAATCAAAGAGCACCAAGTTCTGATACCAATTGTTGGACCCTAGATGGGGGGTGATTAGGGTCTTATGCTAATCTAATCCGATTAAATGCCAATTGAAATTAATTAACAAATATACTGATTAGGGTCTTATGCTAATCTAATCCGATTAAATGCCAATTGAAATTAATTAACAAATATATTCTTGCAAGATAGATATACAAAGAGTTATGTGCAATTAACAAATATATTCTTGCAAGATAGATATACAAAGAGTTATGTGCAAGAATATACAATATACACAATGAGATATATCCTATATGATGAATATATATATGCAAGAATATATAAACTAACACAAGGGGTAAACAATATGAGCTAGATAGTAGATCATATAAAAAATGAGCTAATGACAATGGCGACAACAAATATAAACACAAGTATAAATAAACGCCAAGGCATACTCAAAGACACGATATGATCACGGAGTTCAGACCTTCCATCCTACATCTCCGTTCCCCACTCCGGGGAGAAATCCACTATCAATCGGGTTTTCTACGTTCACCCGAACAACGTTTACACCTCACACTCGGTTTTCTAGCTAACCAAAAACTTTACAATTAACACACTATTTTAATCCTACTCTACACCCACTAAGTGTTGGACCTAGCCGTATCTCCCTCAAGTGTTCGGTTACAACCTCTCCCTAGGCTCGTCAACCGACGCCACTCCTCTTGGGACGATCCCCGACTCTCACCACACACTCCTCACTTGGTGTACAAGTGTATTACAAAGTGAATCTCTCAATATGCACAATATAACAAATGATTGTTCTCAACTATGGATGAGAACACAATGAAAGCACAACTCAAAGTTACAATCTCTCACCACCCAACTATACTATGTATGTAAATACTAAAAGCTCAATGTGGGTGTGTGTAACAATGAGTAAAATAAAATCTAACTTAAATAGCAAACTAGCAATAATAAGAATATAAAAATCAATAATGAAATTGCTAGAGAAAAGAGTTAGAAAACTTCTCTATGAACACAAAGAAGAGGATGAAGGGGATTGAGAATGAATCCCTCAATCTGCAGTGAAAACTTCCTCCTTTGTAAACAGAAACCCAAACTTAAACAAACAGTAAAACCCTAAACCCCTGTTTAAACACTTTGTTTAAAAATTTCTTAGATAAGTTGAAAAAGAACAGCAATAGGGTATTTATACCCACTCTAAATCTCAGTCAAAAACCCCAAGCCAAAAGAACAGCAATAGGGTATTTATACCCACTCTAAATCTCAGTCAAAAACCCCAAGCCAAAAGACAAAAATAGCCCCAGCAAACAGCTCAGGAAAATAGCCGTTAGAAGCCAACGGATCTATTGTCGGTCGACCGGAAATTTCGTCGGTCGACCGACAGAGAGCAAAAACACGAAGAAGCAATTCTTGACCATCGTCGGTCGACCGGTGCGGTCGACCGATGGAACTTTTGGTCGACCGGACCGGTCGACCGACAGACTCTCTGTCGCCCAGTGATGAAAGATCAAATGATCGGTCGACCGGATCGGTCGACTGGAAACTGATATGCAAAATAAACAGGTTTTAGAAGCTGATTTTGAGACTTTAGAAAATATGTTAAAAATAACAAATGAAGTTCAAAAATAATAAAACTTTGGGAAATGTATATAAACATGAAAACAAATATGTTACAAAAAGAATTTTCTAAATTTCATTTCCCATTTGTAAAAAATCATCATTTTGAAAAATAGTCCAAAACACAAAAGTGGAAACATGTGAATTTTGACATTTTGGCTAGACCATGTTTTGAAACTTTGCACAATGATTATATAGACTTAATAAAGTATGTATATGATTATTGTTAAGTCCAAAAACTAAGAATATAATATTTTCACAAAATTGCATATTCTATGCAATAAATACCAAAACACAATAGTAAATATGAAATATGTGATTTCATATTTATAAACATGAAAACCTAAAACATATGTATGTATATATATAAAACTATATATATGCATAGAAGCCAAAACTTGTATATATATATACTATGAAGCCCATAGATGTGTGTGTATAGATATTGAGATTAACGTATTAAACACACATAATATAAAATCTAAAACTACATTACCCAAGCAATCTTGATCTTCAATTAAGCTTGACTTGGTACACTTGCGGATGAAGCTTGAACTTGATCTTTAACTTGAATTGTATAGGCTTCAACCCGATATTCCGCCAACCTCCTTTGTTTATCATCGTTGAAGCTCTATTCCATCCATCCTCCAACTTGTTGTTTGTCTACAATAAATACGAAAACACAAATACTAGACAAACAACATTAGTGGTAAATTATTTGTTAAACATCATCAAAACAAGAAGGCCAACAGTTGGGTATGTGCTTAAGGCTGAAAACGTAGTGTTCGCACAGCGTTATGAATCTGAGACGTAGAAATGAACTCTGCGTTTTGGAATTTAAAGAGATAGTTGTCTTCTAATCTCTTTCATTAGAGAATTAACAGAGATTGTCATTTTGTAATCTCCACTTTAGCTCCTTAAAATGTGGGGGTCGTCAGATTGTAACTCCCGCAGTTGTCTGTGAAGACTGTTGAATCAGAGTTTCCATTGATTGTCGTGAAGGTCGTCGAATTATAACTTTCTCGATCTATGTGAAAATCTTCTAATTGTAGCATTCATTTGTTGATTTGAATGTGGAATTGTTATTATGGAAGTCGTCAAATTGTAACTGCCATCATTGGTGTTTGATGGGGATCAGCTATCCGCAGTAATTTTTAGACAGCCTACAGCCTCCAAGACCGATGACGACATGCATCATGAAAACCTACAAAATCCAAATACCCACTTCTTTATAAACCTCAAGAAAGTGTGAATTTCTTGTTGACATCAACAGCTAGAGGTCATCATAGAGGTAATCAAGAGGAATAGACCACTTTACACCTTTCTTATGGCCGATTTGAGAAGATTTAGGGCTGTTTTTTGATGAAACAGCGGGAAGTGGAGGAGGGGAATGGAATGGCGGAGGGAACGAGAAAGAGAAAGGCGGAGAATGTAACGAGGAGATAGGCGGTGTGACTGTCACGTGAAGAGAAAAGAGGAGAGCGGGATTGCTGAGGTGGACCAAATGTCAGAAAGTTTGCCCATTTCCAAGCTAAAAAAGAGGAATTGAGCTTTCCATAAATTGCTACTGTTTTGGTAGTTTTTAAGAAAGCAATTCTTCAAAAAAAAGGTGAATCAAATGATAGTTTTGGAATCCTATAATGACACAAAACTTACTTTTGTTTCAAAACTTTAGGATTTCCTAAAATATTGGCTCAACCAAACAGCCCCTAAAAGAATGCTTCCATGAGAATCAATAGTATTTTGAGAATCCGCTGGCCATGTATCATTGGCAGAGGATGGAAAGATATTTTGAAGTTTCAATTATGTGTTTGGCTTCTAAGGTGTTTGTTTTTGTAGTGTTTTTCAAAAAAAAAACAAAAAACAAAAACAAACTGGTGTTGTGTTTTTTCTCCGATAAAGTGTTTGAAAACACCATTGTAAAAGTTTTCAAAATGGAAAAAGGATGAAGAATAGACATTAGACACAAACAAGAGATAAAATTCTAGAGTAAATATCAAATGACTAACATATGGTTCTGGTGTCCACTGGAAAACCAAGATTAAGAGAACTATTGTAATACTACAACTTGACAAAAAAGAACTTGTAATTGACACCTTGCACAGAGTGGATTTCTAATTTTATTTCAGATGTTTATTCATATTTGCAATAATTTCCTTCATATCACATATGCTCCCGTGATGAAGGGTTTCAATTAGTGTAATCAATTATCACAAATGAGAAAGAAACTTAGATCCTTGCTTCTTCACAGAACAGGCAAAGCAAAATCTTCACTTGATCAAGGATCCAAAGTAGATGAGGCTGGAGTTTTGCCTCAAAATTGGCTGGACCAACCTGGAAAATCCTCATTCCCTCAACAGATGGGTTCCATAGCAGGACAAGCATCGACGGCGACAGAGACGACACTAGGGGGACACAGACGGTGTGGTCACGAGACGCGGCGGCGATCTAACCTGGGTTCAGACTTGTCGACGACGAGGTGGCAGCGGCGATGGCGAGGCGGCACGGCGACGACGAGGCGACGAATCGAAGTGGCGGCGGGGACGACTTCAAGGGTTGAGGGGGAGAAAATGGGATCGCGTTGGTTTGGGGAGAAATTAAACGGGGATCTCAAAAAGGTGTTTTGAGAAAATCGTGTATATTTTAAGATTTGTAAAGGGGTTGCCCAAAAAAACACTCCAGTTCCCAAACATGTTTCATTATTTAAAAGAAAAAAGAAATGGAAACCAAAAAAACACACTGGTGTCCAAACATTTTAGTCAAAAAAATTAAGCAATGATAATACTCGTTCAACTGGTGCTATCTTTTGGAAAGTCTCGCCGCTCTCAATTTCTTTATTTCTCGCGAAAAAGTGAGCCGCCAACTCAAAATCCAATAATTCCGTGAACTCTTTAAGTTTATTCATCTTGCAAATTTCATTTTATGTAGCATGTGCATGATTTAATAAGTTAAGCTATATATCAAAATATACAGTTAATAAATTTTAAAAAAAAAATCTCCTTGATGCTACAGCAATTAACTTATACCGCCACTAAATGAGTTTAGTTCATGCGACATAACCGTTAATTTCTTCTTTAGGATACTATATATCAGAATTCAGTATTTAATTCGTTGTTGAACTGAAACGCATAAACGCTCAGTCGCAAGATTACATTAAGTAGTTATCTAATTTCGTGGCTTTATGAAAATATTAGGGTTTAAGAAAGTTTTTGCTTTTCTTCTTTAAATAATAACAACAATGATAACAACATAATTTTGTGCCATAACTTCAATTAATGAACAGTAAAAGGATATTTATTTAGGAAATAAACTCTGGAACTCGAGAAAACCACGATGCATTAGTTTAACACGAGTAATGTTTACTTAATTAGCTTTCTAGACATGTAATCAGTCATTTTCTCTTAATTAATGGATAATTTTGTTTCAACTTTTCAAGTTGCTGAATTCTTTTTGTTTTACTTATGCTTAGATTTGTCCAAGATTATGGAAGTTGTCAAATTAATCTTTTGACCCTCTTTCATTTGCTTTATTTAGTTAAAAATGCTCAATAATTGCTAGGCATAGCAACTATTATCCAAAGATTATAAAAAATGCCGAGCTAGTATTTACAGAGAGGATCTGACGTGGATTTGCGATTAAAATATGTAAATATTATGATGAGGTAGATGATATGGACTTGGATTAATGCATTAGAAAGTGACGCTATGTTTTATTTAAAATTTAATAACTTGAGAGAAACTTAGAAGCCATGAATAGGTCCACTTGGATTTAAATATATATGAAAAATTATGATATCTAGAGCATAGCTAAGACTCCACATTGCCAAGGAAAGGAATTATTCCTTAGGATGTAGAATCATTTTCCTTGAACTACAAGGCTACTAACTTCTTCATATGCGATGATTAAAGGTTAGCATTTTCAATTTGACTAGCCATGCCAATGTATTAGTGAAGAAAGATTACAATTATTAAAAGATATTTACGTAGACTTTGGATATAATTATACATTAATAAAATTTCAACTAGCATTTTGAAGGATAAATTGTTAAAAAGATAATGTAATTACATCAACTTTGGAGATTATAGTGCTAGGATTAGATGGTCAACTTGTAACTTATTGTGATTTCATCTACTAGTACTGATATGCATGCGTGATGCGTGCATAGTACAATACATATTTATTAATTAAACTTATATAGTTTAATTGCAGTAGAATTTCATTAGCTCAATATTTCATAACGACAATAATAAATTATATTATTATTATATTTTATTTATTTTAGATTTTGCATTTCCCTTTGGTATAAAAACTACAGATGGCTTTTACTTTTATTTTCATTTTCGAATCAAATCAAATAAGAGATATATTGCTTCTCTATCTTTACTGGGACATTTGTTATTGTAGTGTACGGCATATATGAAGATTAAATTTGAAAATGATATTTGTCTAAAATCTATAATATAATAAATTAAAATAAAAAATAGTAAAGAAAGGGAAATCGATACTTGACCATGATTTGAGTTGAGTTGTAGATAAAGCATCCAATCATTTGCACCTTAAACAACTTCATCATCATTACCATAATAATCTCCATTAGATTAAACATTAAACTAATTCAAATATAGGTAATATCGTTTTTGAGAGAGATATCATAATAATCTATGTTAGATTGAATTAATATTAAGCTACTCAGGTTCAGCCATTGTCATTACTATGTACTAAGTTATCCTGTGCACGTGATTTCTACATTATGCAATACACATTTAAACATAGTAAACAAATATTTAAGCATAACAATAAATCACTAGTAGAAAAACAATCAATCTAGACGGAACAATCTAGACAGAAAAATTTTTCGTCTAGGTTGAATCAAACTAGACGGAAATTTTCCGTCTAGGTTGATCCGTCTAGTTTGGATCCAACTAGACGGAAAATTCCGTCTAGTTTGCCAAACGAGACGAAAATGTCAACCTAGACGAAATTCCGTCTAGGTTGATAGGCAACCTAGACGGAAATTCCGTCTAGGTTGAGGGGGCAACCTAGACGGAATCTTCGTCTAGGTTGACCATGCAACCTAGACGGAAATTCCGTCTAGGTTGCCTAGGGCAATTTAACCTCCTAGTCAGCCCCCACCCCCTAATTCTCTCATTCTATCTTACTCTCCTCCGCCCTAACTTCCTCCCTCCCGACCTCCCCTCCCGACCCCCCTCCCGACTCGCCCCTCTCTCCGGCCGCTCCTGACGCCCCCCCCCCCCCTCGGCAGCCCCGCCCGCCTCTGGCCCCCGATTCGCGACACCCCCCCTTTTCCCCCCTCACCAACTACCACCGAGCCCTTCCGACCACCGCCCGTCCCCCTCTTCAGGAACACCCCTTCCCGCGCGCTTCTCCGCCTCCCCTGACCCCCTCGGCAGCGCCCTCCCCTTCCTCCCTCGCCCCCGAGCCCCCTTCGCCTCCCCCTCTCTCTGCCCCCTCCCGCCCTTCCCCCTCGACAGCCCCCTCATCCCCTTCCTCCCCCCTCGCAGCACCCCTCCCCCTCCCCATCCCGGCTCTGCCCGACCACCCCCACCCCCCGAGCCCCCGCTTCCATCGCGCCCTGCCCGCTTCTCGTAGCCGCCTTCCCGCTCCGCAGCAGTGTCATTTTTTCATCTGCCTAAAAGGTATGATTATTCTACTGAGCTTTAGAAATTTTAATTTTATTATTATTTATTGTTGAATTTGGTTTAAAATCCTAGTTATGATAAAAAATAAACGAGTTCAATTCTGAAAACCCTAACTCAACTACATGTTAATTCATTTGAACAACCACCAGTAATCATATTTTTTTAAACACTTATAAACCCTAACTCATTTAAGTTTCATTCGTGCTATAAGTATGTGTGATTATTTAAGTTTGTGATGTGAAAATATGTGAAATAAAATTTTTTAAAAAATAGAGTGATATATAACACATTATAAATTTTTATAATGTGTTATAATCCAATTTAGGTGAATAAAAAAATAACGTTATCCCTAGACTTCCGTCCAATAATTACATCCAATTATTTGGACTTATAATATATGATATACGACTCAGATTTTGGTAGGAGACGAAGTTTTCTCCCAAAAATGAGCGTTTATTTTATATTATAGGAATAAAAAATTAGTACTGAAATTCGTAATTATTGGATCTGTCCTTCTCGGACGGGTTAGGAATATAGTTGTGCATACATCAAACTTTGTATACTTTATATATTTTCATTCTTGAAAGTTTTGGCAGCACCTATTCGTTGTTCTCCGTGTACGATAAGCGTATGTTGTTCTGCGTTTCGGGTTATTACTGATACATATAATAACATCCGCACAGTGTACAGGGAGAACAGCGGGTAGGTGCTGCTGAAATTTTCAAGAAATAAAAATATACAAAGTATATGAAGTTGGATGTAAGCACTATTATATTCTTAATGGATAGAAGCCTTCCTATGACAGCCGCAAGATTAGTGTAATTAGTTTTTACGTATGTTTTATATATATTTTATGTAGATAAATATTCATATTGTTAAATGATATATGAACGTATGTTTGATGTGCGTTGAATGTATAAGAGTAATGGATGTATTAGTAGTTGTGAGACTAATCGTATTTAATATTTATATATAATTTACAGATGAGGATAATTCCTGACAAATCATGGATAGATATCCCTAGGCATCGTAGATTTCATGACACACGATACAAGGAGGGATGTGAAGCCTTCATGCGTTATGCGGAAATGAATCCGAGAAATTTAAGAAGCGGTGCTATGTATTGTCCTTGTTGTAGGTGTAGGAATTTGAAGCTACTGAATAGAAATGATATACAGATTCACCTAATAAAATCAGGTTTTGATGAGAAATATAAATACTAAAACTGGCATGGGGAAGGTATCACTGAAGATAAGGATCCAAATATGCATGTTGGTACGTCCGGTGGCCAACGAATAGATGACACAGAAACATTGTTGAATGATATTTTTCCTCAATCTACAGAATATGGTGTTGATGATAATGTTGAGGATGATATTGGAGACAAAAGTGAAGATGATAACGAAGTTGAAGCTGAAGAGGTAGGAGGTGTCGCGAGTGTCAAAAATATTAATGATATGCATTCCTCCGCAGAAATAAAGCGAATAATGGAGCTACTAGAAGATAGTGAAAATGACTTATATGAGGGATGTACCGAGTACTCCAGATTTTCATTTATGCTAAAACTCCTTCATATTAAGACACTTAGCGGTATGTCAGATAATTATTTTGAAATGCTTCTTGATTTGCTTCGGACTGTAATCCCTGGAGGAGAGAATAGCATACCCCAAACAACTTATCAAGCTGAGAAGATTGTCGCTGCTCTGGGTCTAGATTATAATAAGATTGATGCATGTCCGAATGATTGTATTTTGTACCACAAAGCCAATAAAGACCTTCAAGAGTGTCCGACATGTGGAGTTTCTAGGTGGAAACAGCGCACAAATTCTTCAACAAGGATTACAACGGAGACATGGATAACACAAGAAAATTCCAGTCAAAGTGCTTCGACATTTTCCATTGGCTCCTAGATTGTGAAGATTATACATGAACAAGGAAACGGCAAAGAATATGAGGTGGCATAAGGATGATCGAGTAGACGATGGTAAATTGAGACATCCTACTGATGCTTTAGCTTGGAAGCATGTTGATAAAATTTATCCTCGTTTTGCCGAAGATTGTAGAAATGTAAGACTGGGTCTATCAATCGACGGATTCAATCCATTTGGGGTAATGAGCTCTGGCTGGTCTACATGGCCAGTTGTATTAATGCCATATAATTTCTCTCCATTGCTTTGTATGAAACAGCCGTTTATGATACTTTCATTACTGATACCCGGTAAGCATGCTCCGGGAAATGATATTGATGTCTACTTAGAGCCTCTAATTGATGAGCTAAAACAATTATGGTCTGAGGGTATTTTAGCATATGATGCCCATTTAAAAGAGTCGTTTAGATTACGTGCTATTCTATTATGGACGATTAATGATTTTCCAGCTTATGCTAATCTGTCCGGGTACTCTACGAAGGGCAAGTGTGCTTATCCTGTATGTGGTCTAGAATTTGAAGCTCTTCAATTACCACATAGTCGAAAGAGTTGTTATTGGTTTAATCGAAGGTGGTTGCCCTTGAGTCATAAGTACAGAAAATTATCAGCTAAGTTTGATGGCACAGTTGAGAAAAGAATGAAGCCGCATCAACTGACAGGTAATGAGATCGTTCAATTACTTGAGGGGTTTCCAAAAGTTGTGTTTGAAAAAAAAACGCTATTCTAAATTTAACCCGCTCGGAGTAAGAGATTACTTAAAGTTAAAAAAGCCATTGAAGCGTAAGCGAAAGGTCCGTAAAATGCAAGTTGAGGACGAAGCCCAAAAATTACCTAGAGGATGGACTAAATTTAGTATCTTCTTTCAGCTACCTTACTGGCAGAATCTTAAAATCCGACACAAATTAGATGTTATGCATATTGAGAAAAATATATGTGATAACATAGTATCAACTCTCCTACAAGATGCAAACAAGTCGAAGGATGATCTACGGGCGCGCCAATATCTGACTGCTTTGAATATCCGAAATGATTTGCAAGCTCAAGACGTTGGCCTTAAAAAATTAAAGTTGCCTCCATCTCGTGTTACAATGTCAAATGAGCAGATGCAACGAGTTTGTGAAATTCTCAAATTGGTAAAGTCGTCGGATGGTTACTCTGCTAACATTTTAAATAATGTCCAGGTGCAAGAGAGAAAACTCTTAGGTCTGAAGACACATGATTATCACGTTCTTCTCCATCAATTGCTCCCTGTTGCAATTCGTAACAATATGGATAAAGAAGCGTCGAAGATTATTATTGAGTATTGTGGATTTTTTAGAAAATTATGCTCTAAAGTCATAGATGTAGATGACTTTAAGAAACTTGAAGCCGATGTCCGAGTTACTCTATGCAATATGGAAGTAATATTCTCTCCTTTATTTTTTACAATTATAGTCCATCTTACCTAGCATCTTGCAAGAGAGGTTAGAATCGCCGGTCCTGTTACTTATCGTTGGATGTATCCGATTGAAAGGTAATTTACGATTTTTCTTATATTTATTAATTGTATACGCGTTTTTAAAATTACCGTGCTAATAATTAACTTTTATGATTATAAGATACTTGGGCTGCATGAAAAACAATGTTCGCAATCGAGCTCGTCCCGAGGGCTCGATAGCTGAAGGATACGTGGCTAACGAATGCTTTGTGTTTGCATCACGTTGCATGCGTAAGAAGAAAACCACATCTCAAGCACCTCCAAAGGAGAGGAAGCGTGAAAAATACCCGAGATCTCTCTTAGATCAAATTCATGCATATGTGTTGGAAAACCTTGATATGTTCGAAGACTATCAAAGGTAACAAATAAAATCTGAAATATAGATGAGAAATATTCATTTTACATATAGTTGTTTATCAATAAAAACTTATATATTGTTTATATAGGCGACATCTGGAGAAGCTTAAGAATGAAACAACCGGTAGGAATGCAGCGTACAATATTCGGAAAAGACATAAGAAAGAATTTTCTGATTGGTTAAGAATTGATGTAAGTGTTTTACAATTAATTATTGAACATTCATAATATAACATCACCTAAATATTCTCAAATTGTTTGTCTTAGGTTGAAAAACCACTTCTTGATGATACTACATTACCAGATGAAATTATTATCCATGCACAACGTCCTTATCACAAAGTGAGACGTTATAATGAGCATTTGGTGAATGGATATAAATTTCGAACGTTAGAGACCGATGATAGGAGGGTAACTCAGAACAGTGGGGTCATGAGCTTGTTTGCTCAAGAATGTTTTTTAAGTATAAGAGATCAGAATCCAATTCTAGCTGACATATTATATTATGGACAATTAGAAGATATTGTTGAGGTAATTTATGGGTTTGGTAAACCAAAACAATGTACTTACACGATGTTCAAGGTTCGGTGGTGTCCTGCAAAAAAGCAAAAGGATCATTATGGATTTACACTAGTCAATCTTCACCGAGAAGTATATACGGATGAGAAATTCATTTTCGTAGAACAAACTGATCAGTGCTTCTTTGTGAAAGATCCGAATGTCATGTCTGATTGGGTGGTTTTGTACAAGGAGCCAAGATATGTTGTTCTTCCTAATAACAATGAAAAAAATATTAAAGAAAGTGAAGATAATTATAGTGAACCAATTGGTTCATCAGATGATGTTTATGTTGACCTTCTTGTTTTGATGATGTTTAACAAATAATTTATAACTAATGTTGTTTGTCTAGTGTTTGTGTTTTTCGTATTTATTCTAGGCAAACAACGAGTTGGAGGATGGATGGATTGCGCCATAACGATCATATCCAATGGAGGTTGGTGGAATAGTAGGTGAAGCCTTACAATTCAAAGTTAAAGATTAAGTTCAAGCTTCATCCGTGAGATTACCAAGTCAAGCATATTGAAGACCAATCAAGCTTGGGTAAATTAGTTTAGGGCTTATATTATGTGTGTTAATACTTCAAGCTCAATATCACTCACACACGTTTGGTTTGGTTTATCGTCGTTTTGGATTATAGACTTAACGATATTATTTTATATCTTTTATCAAGTTTATAAATCTATTGGAAAGTTTTCAAAACTTTGTTTAAACTCATTTTGTCAAGATCAAGCTTTTACAAGTCCATACTTATGTGATTTTACAAAATAATGAGATTCCACAATTGGGAAATGCAAATTGAAAAATTCTTTTTTGTAACATGTTCAAAATCACATTTGAAAACATTTCCCAAAGTTTCATCAAGTTTGAAATTGATTTGTTACGTTTAATTGAATTTACAAAATCATGTTTTTCGTTCGTGCATGTTTGTGCATGTTTTTACAAAACAGATAAGTTTTCATAAATGGGAAGTGATATTTAAGAAATTCTTTCTTTTAAATGTTTATCTACATGTTTAGAAATTTTCCTCAAAATTTTACCATTTTTGGAGTTGATTTACTATGCCCAATTGATTTTACAAAATCATGTATGTCAGCAGATTTTCAGAAACTGTATATCTGTGTTCAAATATTTATTTCTCTAAAATAAGAAATTATTTTTCAGAAGTTCTTTCTAACATGTTCTTCTATATGTATAAAACATTTCCTCAAAATTTCATAATTTTTGGAGTTGATTTATTATTTTTAATTGATTTTACAAAGCCAGATACGTAAATTTCCAGAATGCTGAATTTAGGGGTATTTTGGTCTTTTCAGCCTATAACGGCTAGTAACGGCTAGTTTTTGATATTTTCGGTTTTTGGGAGTTTGTGGATAGTTTAAGAGGCTATAAAAAGCCCTCAACTTTCATTGTTTCTTATGGATGTTTAAGAGAGTTTTAAAAAGAGTTTTACAAGTTTGTTGAAGGGTTTTTAAGTTTGTTTCAAGAGTTTGTTTGTGAAGAAAATTCCACAAGAGCTTGAGGAGATCATCTATTGAAGTTTGAGCTTTCAACTATTCTCCCTCCACCTCTTGATCTATTGAGAAGTTTTCTAAACTCTTATCTAGTTTTACATTTGCTTAGTTATTTGATTATCTTTCTTTAAAGCTAGTTTTTATATTGAGTTTAGATTTGATTTTAATCTCATTGTTACACACACCACATGAGCTTATTGTATTTGCATACATAGTATATTAGGGTTATGAGAGGTTGTAATATTGAGTGTGAGCTTTCATTGTGTTCTCATCCATAGTTGAGAACAATCAATTATTGTATTAAGCCTTATTGTGAGATTCTCTTTGTAATACACTTGTACACCGAGAGGAGTGTGTGGTGAGAGTCAGGGATCGTCCCAAGAGGAGTGGCGTCGGTTGACGAGCCTAGGGAGAGGTTGTAACCGAGCACTTGAGGGAGACACGGCTAGGTCCAACACTTGTGAGGGTGTAGAGTGTGTTTGCAAGAGTGTCGATTGTAAAGTTTTCGGTTAGCTAGAAAACCGAGTGTGAGGTGTAAACGTTATTCGGGTGAACGTAGAAAACCCGGTTGATAGTGGATTTCTCCCCGGGAGTGGGGAGCGGAGACGTAGGACGGAAGGTCCGAACTCCGTGATCATATTGCATGTTTGAGTGTGCTTTGGCGTTCATTCATTTTTATCGCCTTTGTCATTAGCTCATTATTTATATGATCCACTATCTAGTTCATTTTGTTTACCCCTTGTGTTAGTTTTATATCCTTGCATATACATATATCATATTGTATATCTCTTTGATAGGATATATCATCTTGTGTTAGTTTATATATCCTTGCATATATATTTTCATCATATAGGATATATCTCATTGTTCATATTGCTTATCCTAGCTTATATAGTTGTTATATTTCATACTTGCTAGGATAACTTGTTAATTAGTTTTAATTGGCATATAATCGGATTAGATTAGCATAAGACCCTAATCACCCCCCCTCTAGGGTCTAACAGTTTGGCAAGAATTCTCTTACGCACAGAATGTGGCGCTGGATGTAGGTATGAACTATATATGTTACACCAATTATCGATTTTTATCTTATCATAATAAAAATAATAATGCATTTCATAACAACATATCTCATGAGCATGTATACAATTTTTTCTTAACAATTGTCTTTATTAAATTTGCAGATGAGGAGGAGGATTAGGAGGCTCTTTGACCAGTCGGCTGTTCGATTACGGAGTATCACCCCAGGTAGTGGTGCTGATGATACACTACTATCTCCGGATGCAGGTATAAAAATTAATTAATACTTTAATATATTTTATAAATTTTTAGTTATCTAGCTCATAGTGTTCATTTGTTGCAGATGCGGGATATTCATCACCCGGCGGTTCTGATGCAGCACCAGAACCATCCCCCGACACAGGTATTAAATATTTAATAATTGATAATGGTCAATTAAAATTTAATATTAATGATTCTTCTTTCTTATGTAGGTGCTACTTGGACCCCGACATATCCATCATATACATTCCATACTGACTTGCGGCCAAAGACACAGGACTATCTCAGTTTACCCTTACCTCCGGACTCTCATAAGTCCAAGGCTGACTCAAGGAAGTACCACCCACGTGCTGCGAGAAGGTATCAGGAAATGCTGTCTATGTTGGAGACTAGGAAAGCTGTTGCACTCGCAGCAAAAGAAAGAGAGATAGCGAATGGTAAATTATATAAATACTTTTAATTTTCACATTTGTATATTATATGATATATTATCATGTTGTCATTATTGTAGGTGCTAAGAAGGATCGCATAGAGGGACGACGTGGCGGAGGTAAGCCTGATTCTAAACAACCGCCAAGAGGAATGAGGGGCATTATTAGGTGGAATAGTTCTAATTTGCCCGTTGGTCCTTGGTCGACCCGATTGAATGCATATATTGGGGTTCTCGTGCGTAGAGCGACCATTATCAACCCTTATTTTCATTTTCGAGAATTACCATGGACCGCATACGAGGCGATATGGACTGCGCTTATGGTAAGTGCATATTGTTTTAGATTTTCATTTATTAATAATTAGTAATTGATATTAAATTATCCTTACTAAATGTGTATGTAAATCTACAGGACTGCTTCTGCCTTGAGGACTTTGAGGGGGCTTGGAATTATGTGTTTAATGTCAAGGTTGAAGCAGTTCTCAAACAATGGAGGCATGTGATCAAACATGAAACCTATGACAGGTATGAGGAGGACTGACAGAGGTTTTTAAACCTCAATGACTGAGTTGACAAAATTTATTTCACGGCTCTCCTCATGTATTGGGACAGCGATGCCGCCAAGGTTAGTTTCATAAAATTTAGTTTATAATTTTAAGATATTATTTCATTTTATATTTACAGATTTTTTTAAAGGAATAAATCCACGAAGGGGTCAGAAAATAGAAGAAAGAAGCTGCATGACCATCACTTGGGCTCACACTCCTACGCCAATCTGGAGGATGTTTATTGTCAAGATACGGTATATGTCATTTAAAGATTTAAAAGATCTTAATGTTTAGTATGATTATGAAATCTCATAATTTATAATATGACAGGGGAAATCATTAATGCCGATACACTTGAGGGCCAGAGCGGCATATGGTACTTTTCGTGAACAATATAGGGGTGATGAGAGGAATCGGGATAAGATCACAAAAAATCTCGAGTTAGTGGTGAGATTTATACATATCTTGAGTAGTATTATTAATTCTATTTTGTTAACATTACGAGGAAACGAGAACACAAATAATATGGTCATTATCTTGAATTAACTATAAATTTGTGCTTTAGGAGGGATTTGAGACTGCATCTAAGGAGGCTGCATCTGTCTATATTTTGCAGGAGGAGGAACAAATCGAGCTGGACCCTCACATGCTTTCTGCAGAGGGGAACATCAATCTCACACAGAACCTGATGGGTCATAATAGGTAAGGATGATGAAAAATCGAATCAATTTGAATACTACATACTATTTATATTTGTTTACCATTATTGAATTTGAGAGCAAAATTTAATATTTATTTCTCCCTAATAATAGGAGAGGAAGATATCCTCTACATGGTGTCGGAGCTTATCGATGAGAGCAGCCACAAGCAGTTTCCAGGCTATGCCATTTGTCGCACGTATCTCTGCGTATCTGATTGACAAAATTGACCCGGAGCTGCATATTCAGGTGACTAATGAGATGACTAGAGTTGCGCTAATGGCGAACTCACTGGACGATCTCATGGGGTATGTTATACAATATTTAGGCGGTGCTATTCCTTATAGCACGTATGGTGGTATCATACGGATCATTAGCTCGATTGGCGATAATTCCGGCGCTAGACAGAGTAGTGTTCAGGTACCTTATTTTTTCTTATATTTATAAATTCATTTTTATCTAATATGTTATCAAACACCACATAATGATTATTCAATTAAACATTCAGAGTGGAGATATTGGAGGGAACAACACCCGTTCTCGTAATCGGGATAGAGATCCCCCCGCCGACGACGATGGATGAGGTTTTTTTATTTTTAATGCAATAAACAGTTTTATTTGTTATAACACTACATTTATTCATGTCGTGTATCATATCTTAGTCACTGGCATTGTTAGTATATATGTTGTTGGATGTGTTTTAGACGGAACTGATTGATGTATATTTTGAAGTGGATGGTTGGATTTGTACAATGTGTTGGATTTGGTTATATAGATGTTTTTGAATGGAATTGTTATGAATTTTGATTATAATTGGATGGTTGAATGTATTCACGTGTACAGTATTTTCTGGATGTATTCAAATATTAATGTAATTGTACAGGAAAGTATAAATTGTAATTAATTTTTTTTTGCTGGAAAAAAGGTAACCTAGACGGAATTCCATCTATATTGAGTCAACCTAGACGGAATTTCGTCTAGGTTGTGAAAAACCAACCTAGACGGAAATTCCGTCTGGTATGGCAGACCAGACGGAATTCCGTCTGGTCTGACATACCAGACGGAAATTCCGTCTGGTCTGACATACCAGACGGAATTCCGTCTGGTCTGTCAAACTAGACGGAATTCTTTATTCCGTCTAGGTTGACTTCCGTCTAGGTTGATCAACCTAGACGGAATTCCGTCTAGTTTGATTCAATCTAGACGGAAGCAAAATAAACCACCCAAACTAGACGGAATTCCGTCTAGATGAACTAATCTAAACGGAATTTGAATCAACCTAGACGGAAATTTCCGTCTAGGTTGATCATTTTTCTACTAGTGAATGTTGCTCATTATATTATTAAAATTTTAAAATATTATTAAGTGTTAGCATAAAGAAATCAAAAATTTTAGATATTTACACATTGCATTTTCTTACTTTTTTTTGTGATAACACCCTTTCACATCATGTTGCAAAATGTAGATTGATCAATTTCCATATAAAATGTCCATCCAAGTAGGTAAATAGAAAACGATCTCACCTATTTCATGAGTGAATTTTTTTTTGATATTTAAAAGAGCAACATTGATAAAAATGATTTTTATTGAATATTGATAAAAATGATGAAGAGATTGCAATATAACTTGTAACTTGCACTTTATTTTTCTTCAGCAATATTGCATTTCTATTTTCTATTGATAGGATAGAAAATACTAAATAAAAAAGTGGGGACAATTTGACTTTAATCAAGAACAAACACCGAGAGTGAAAAAAAATCAATCAACCATTGATCGGAAATCCTATTATCATTTGCATTACCTTATAAAGAACTAAGCACAATATGATTCATTGAACTTTTTAAATATTAATACCAAGTAATAATTGCAGAGTGTCTATCCAAGAATTCAAGAACAAAATAGTCCCTCATACATATACACAAGAGGGGTGAAACGAAAGAAAATTGGGCATGGTGAATGATGCCACTGAGAACGTGCTAGGCAAGGTTTCCCCCCAAATTTTTTTTTATTTTAAAATTTCCCTAAAATGAGTTGAAAGAATTATAAGCACTGAGGGGGTAATTTGTGGGTTTTTAAAAATTTGACACACATAATCAAAGTGGAGACTTTCTTAAACTAAGTGTGATGCATGTGCTCAAATATTTTAGTTATTTCTTTCGAGTTTATATCTTTCCTACAACAATTTTGAACATAATTGTCTTATACTTTGAATTTGTTTTATGGAATTTTTTTTTGAGAAAGTTAATCAAAAAAAAAAAAGTAGAAGTATTATAAGATTTTTTGAGTGTTTAATATTTAAGAGTAACATGAGTAGAAACAAATAACCGAATCCATGTGAATCAGGGTTGATGATTGGTTGATCAATTCCTACTTGTAAGTATAGTCATCACCTCAATAAATAATTTCAATTAAGTGACACACGCACATACATGTAGAGGTTTTTCAATATTAGTCCCTTATATCATTAGTATTTATTATTAGTCCCTCAAATCTTCATGTTTTGATATTAGTCACTCAAATTGGAGAAATATGTTGATATCTCTGTGGTTAATTGAGATTATAAATAATTGAGAATTTTATCTTATGTTTAAATTTTTAAAAAAATTAACAATTATGCTTCCACTTCTAGTACCTAAACCCCATACTTATTAACCTTGAGAAGCCTAAAAAAAAGACTCAATTTGAACCTGTTTAACAACCCATATTCTGCAATGACCTAATAAAATAAAATAGTAAACTTATCTTATTCAACCACTTTTTTTATTTTTGGAGGGTATAAAAGACTTGTAACCCCTCTAGAGGGGTTTTTTTTAATTGTTGGAGACTATAAAAGGCTTGGAACTCTTCTAGAGGGGGGTCTTTATTTTTGGAGGCTGTAAAAGGCTTGGAACTCCCGTAGAGGAGGGGGTGGAGGGGTTGTTTGGTGGGTAAATTGAATGTATAGAGAATATTTTGGTAGCTAAACACCTATGGTTTGTCTAAACCTAACCATGATTAAGGATTTTGAACAGGAAACGTAACACAGGGACTGCTGTCTACATGTTTTTATAGTTTGAGGGTCTAATATAAAAATATGAAGCTTTGAGGGACTAATATCAAAATACTAATGATTTAAGGAACATATATATTGAAAAAAACTTGTGCATGTATTAATATACTTATTAATGTATAAAATTTATGAATAAATGGACTACACGTTTGCTCTTGTTGTAAACGTTATTCTGCAGATGATGATTCTAAAGAAGTTCTAAATTCTAATGTTATTCCTTCTTGAGCTTGATCCATTATATCTCATGATATTTTCTTGCTATTCACATTCACCCTAGTTGACCAAATTTTGTGAAGTTCTAGGACTTTTTTTGGTATATTAATGAAAATTTGGCAGTATTTTTGAAGTTTTAGGTTTTTTCTTCTATAAATTTTTTAAAATTTCTAGTATTTTATTTAAATTTAGGAATTTTTTATAAAAAATTAAGTCTAGAATTTTAAAATTTAAATTTTTATGTAAAAAATTTAAATTTTTTGTAGATTTTGTAAAATCTAAGTTTTTCTACAATTTTTGTAAATCTATGGTCTTTTTGTAAAATTTTTAATACTCTGAAGTATTTTGGGGTTCGTTAAGTTTTGTGAATTCTTTTCATAAAATATACAAATTTTGAAAGCATTTTGGTTATTTCTTTTGATTTTGCAAGTTTATTTTTATGTAAAGTTTCCAAATTATGAAAATTCTTTGGGTATTTCTATAAGTTGGGTAACTTCTATGACTTCCGAATATTTTCTAGCTTAGTTAACAACACATAATTAATATTTATCTACTTAATTACGGAGATAATTTAGGAGTCAAGAATATTCATGATATCATCTAAATATAATTAACTTCAATGTAATATTCATGGTTGTTTTACTTGGTTTTATGTTTTTCCATCGTAACTATCTATTACTATTATCATATCATATCATATCATATCATATCATATTATATCATATCATACTCTCTTTAAAAGTGAAAGTTTGGGAAAAACTTTCCATGGATAAAAACACCCCTGACCCTTTTCGATATTACATTATTATCATATCTCCTATCCTTAGTTAATTTTAGTTAATAGGTAGAAGTTTCAATTATCCTATCATGTTCTAATTAATACATATATAAGCTCATATTTGATTTAAATATATTAAAAATTATATTAACACATAGATAATTGTTCAATCTCTACATTCAGCCACTTTTCTAGAAATCATAAAATAGAAAATCTTAGAAGTTGCCAATTTTATTTACTAGAGAAAATAGATAAATATTTAAAATTTGTATATTTTGCACTGAAACCTAAAAGAGGTTAAACTATTGAAAATTTTGCAAAAAAATCCTATATTTTACAAATTTTACACAAAAACCCAAAAGAATTTCTTACATTTCAAACTATCCAAATTAATATAACATCTTTAATATGATTTCATTACTATCATGTTTTAATTAATTAAAATATCTTTAATAAGATATAAGCTATAGAAAAATTTATTTACTAGAAAAAAATATATAAATATTTAAATTTATGAACATATAAAGAGTTAATTTGCACCTAACAATTAAAAAAAAAGAACTTTTTATCTTATCATTTGTTTCTTTATATTGAAAATATAAATATGATAACCATGACTGTTACTAAAAGAGATGAAGGATTCACACATGTCATAGGGTTAGAAACAGAGCTTAAGTAAGTATTCAAAAGTATATTATCAGGATCCGGATACACATTATAATGGGAATTGTGATATTTACATCTTATATGTGACCTGAAGACATCACATGTGACATATTGCCTTTATTTGTGAGACATTGACTTTATTTGTGATATTTATGTCTTATATGTGACTTTACTGGTAATTGTCACACATGACTTATATGTATTATCACTCGTGACTTATATGTATGTTACATTCAACTTGCAATGTTCCTAATGTAAGCTCATAGTCATTGGAGCATATCGAGAAACCTTATGAGAGGATCCCAATCGAGGAATCAGAGAGATTCCAAACGACAATCCTAAAGAAGAGTATGTGTGGATGATGAACGACGTAGTAAATGACTCGTCACGGATCCCAGCATGGTGGAACGAGGCAATTATTGGAAAAGGACAGCAATTTAAAAGCACAAAAGAAGTTAGAATGGCTCTTATATACTACTCTATAGTTAAGAAGTTTGCTTTTAAATATGTTAACAATGAGCCAAAACGTATTCGTGTCATTTGCATGTTTAGAAAAGAAACAAAATGCTCGTGGTTGCTTGCTTCGCCATTAAGGCATGTGTCGACCTTTGCTATAAAAAAAATTTGTTCATCAACATATTTGTGGACAATATAACAGCATAGCTGGTCACTCCAGAGCATCAAGAAGGTGGATTGTGAGTATGATATAATCAATTATGAATATGCGTCTATATATCACCCCAACTAATATTAGAAAGGAATTACACTCTCAATATGGCTTAAAAATTAATTATTCTAAAGCTTGGCGTGCTAAGGGGACAGCAAAAGACTAAATATTTGGCTACGCAAGGCATTCATATGATTTACTATCCTGCTTAGTCCATTAATTTGTTAATGTCTCCTTTAGAACGTATATGTATCACAGTTAAATATAAAGGTGACATGTCAGAGTGCTATGTGACAAATAAGCATCTCATGTGATATGTCAAAGTTATATTTGATAATTAAATCTTACATGTGTCAGTTAGACCTTATATGTGATAGTTAGATCTGATTTGTGACGTTTGAGTATTACATGTGATAGTTAGATTAGACCTTGCTCCTCATTTAACAAGTTATTTGTCCTTTTAAGCATCATTTTAAGGTACCAAAAGAAGGTGATGGAAACAAACCCAGGCAGTGTCTTCATTATTGAACAAGAAGAAAGGAGATTCAAGCATTTATTTGTGTCCTACGGTGCATGCATACATGGGTTTCTCAAGGGATACAGGCCATTGCCCTTTCTAAATGGGACATTATTGAAAGATCGCTACAAAAGAATCTTATTAGGTGCGATTGCTTATGATGGTAATCAAGGCATATTTCCGCTCGCATTTTGCGTTTATGACCAAGAAAATGAAGCGAATTGGAGTTGGTTTCAAGGATTGCGGTATATTTGTACAATCGAACAGAGCCATACAATCCCCCCATCCTCTAGTAATTTTGTCAGATGCTGACAAATGAATAAAACAATCTTTAAAAGATATATTTCCAGATACATACCACTCCAGATGTGTACTTCATCTTGTTAAGAGTTATAAATTGAAGCTTAGAGAGATGAATTTTGCCTCAAGTGCTACTCAACGTATTTTAAAATTGTTAGAATTTGCAGCATACAAGTACACGAAAAGAGAATTTAAAGTTGTTTTACATGAGATTAGGATGACAGATCAAAGAGCTTACCAAGTAGCTCTAAGTTATGATCCAAATAATTGGGCGAATTCTATATTTCTTGGTATAAGGTACGTCAAATATCAGGTGTTTTCTATGAATTTGAGTTATTAAATATCACATTATGCTTTTATATGCGATTCTCGTCTGTTACGTGTAAGCATTACTCGTCTCATGTGACAATACGCTATAATATGTGACACTTAGCTGTGTACTGTGATATTTTATTGTTTCCTGTGACAGTTGTTGTTTATATGTGACTCTTAGCTGTGTGCTGTGATATTTTGTTATTGCTTGTGACATTTGTTATTTATATGTAACACATGGCTGTAATTTATGATAGTGAATTTTTGTTTGATACATAGATATGGTCATATCACTTCCAATGTTGTTGAATCTTTCAATAATTAGATTCGTGTGGCGAAAATACTTCCTATTTGCGATATGATGGATCACATTCGTGTGCAAATTATGGAAAGGATGAATATTCGCCGCGAGATGACAACAAAATGCAATAGCTATCTATATCCTAAAGTGGAAGAAATTATTTAAGAAAATTGCATGAAGGGAAGCATTCTTGATGTATCGCATTCTACAGCTAAAATCTTCAAGATATCATCACAAAAATCAGTACAAGTTGATTTGGAACACAAAACATGCACGTGTCAGGCATGAGTTATATTCTGAATACCATGTAAACATGCGTGTGCTGCTATTAACTTTATGTATAGAAATGTGTACCAGTTTTGTGGTTGGTTAATGACTACTGACGCTTTCAAGAAAAGTTAAGAACCCATTCTCTTTCCTGTTCCAAAGTACGATAAGCCATATGTTACAGATGACATAGTTCGCATACTTCCCCAAAGACGACAAAGAGACGTGGAAGGAACAAGAATAGACGTATCAACAACAAATCTGAGAATAGACGTCCAATTAGATGCTCAAGATGTCACGCTGAAGTACATAACCGACCCACGTGCACTGAACCTATCCAAGATTAGCATTTCCTGGCACAGTTCAAACTCTTTTGTGATTGTTGTCTGTTACATGTTACTTTTGATATTTTGTTGTGATATTTACTACTTAAATGTGACATATTACTTGTTGGTGTGACTTGTTGGTATTAACTATGACACCTGTAAGAACTTTACTTTCAGATTCCATTTAATACGTTAAAGAAAAGATCACCAAGAAATTACAAATAGCTAGCAAACATTTTATCATTTACAAACAGTTAGTAAACATCCAACACCCAACATCCAACAAATAAAACAGTTATATGTGTTTGTCTAATACTTCCACTCAATCAAAGATACATCATTACCACCAAAGTACAAAAGATATTTTGGATCATCAATGTCTAACTTCAATCACAACTTCTTCCATTCATGACCTTCGCATATGATTTGAGCAGCAAGTCCTGCCCGTAACATCTCAGACTCCCTTTGCAAGGCTTCAATATTCATTGCCTCCCTTCTCTCAAGGATCACCTTGATGAAAAATATGCATGTATGATACAATTATATCTATAGAAATATCACATAATACTTAGCAGCAGCATATGTAACTGGTAACAAGAATATATCACACATAATGTACAAATATCACATAACATCAGCATATATCACACAGAATACCAAAATGTCACATAAATGCAACATAAGTCACACAGCATACCAAAATATCACATAACAGCATAAGTCACACATAATACCAAAATATCACATAACAATGTGAATATCACCCAGAATGTCACTATGTCACACGAAACCAGCATATGTGACATAAGCAAGTATCACAGGTATTAATAAACTGGTAAGTATAAGAAACTTACGAGCATTTTTGCGTTCGACAAGGAACTGCTTCATATTTGAATGCTCTGAATGTCGACGCCTGATCATATCCACTCACCATCCTATCTAAAAATAGTTGGATGGTCAACACGTCTCTAGCCCATGCCTCGTGGTCAGCAGAGCTGTAATGTCTGTATTTTTTGCCCCAAATTGACCTCAATGACATACCAATGATCAGCGTGATATATCGGAATTATTAAAACATCCTTCCCGTCAACTATATGCTTCTTTATATAATTTTTATAGATATTTCTCTCATCCAAATTTGAAGCAGTTAGCAACCAAATCTTTAGAAAAAAGAAAAAAAAAAGCGAAAGAAAGTCAAATAACATATAAATGCAATATAACTCCAAAAAGTATTATGATCGACATTACTCACACTAAAATATGGTCTGACAAAAGTAAATTTTCTTTCCCGATCGGCATTTTCTAGCAGCTTGAGTCATTTTTGAAGTCTTGCAACTAGTGCTTCAACGGTCTAACAATTGCAAATGTAATAAATCATGTAAATATCAAAAACTTGAGTAACACCGCAAGTTAAACAAAAACTAACCTCATTCTTTAATCTTCCACTACGTAGAAGATGAAGCATATCATATCTGCTAATAGTTTGGTCTTCAACCTCGTAAACAGTCCTCCTCCTACAAAATATAGAAGACAATCAATGTATAAGTGACATATTCAACTCAACACATAAATATCACAGGAAAACACTAAATGTCATAGAAAAATAGTAATGATCATATTTTGCGTGTGTGTATGTCACAATAATAAGGTAACTATCACAGACCAAATATACATATCACAGAACAACACATATAAGTGATAGGAAACCACTAACTATTAGACACTGCATGAAACTATCACAGAAAACGTGCACATGTTAATGAGTAAATAAGATCTTAATGACTAAATGTAAATATCATAGAAAAACACATAAATGCTCGCGAATATCTGAAAACTTATTCATAAATAACTACTTAATACTTACTTGTCAACTTTTAATGTTAGAAAATGTTGACGCCACTTGTTTTCATCATCTGATACATCATGAACGTCCTAAACAGTGAAATTATGATAAAATCCTTCGTCGACTGTTCCCTGGAGCTTAATATCAAAGTCTTGCAAAGAAGGAATGCCCATATTCAACATCCCTAATAACTTTTCTTCTTCTTTGGTTTCTCCCTTCTCCATAACTCTTCTACGGATGTTCTCATACCCTCATGTGAAATTGCAAGTGGCTTCTCCTAATCCTTCTCCCCCTTGTCATCGTCATCTTTCACCACAACGACAACTTTCTTCCCTTTTCTTTTTTTCTTAGGCATTTCTGTTTGGAATGGAGATTCTAAAAACTTGGGCTTCTTTGTTGTTCTCTGGCACTTTGCCCGTAGCCCCTGAATAAATTCTTTCAACGTATCATCACTTTTCTCCCTCCTCTTCCTTCCCTTCTTCTTTTTAGTAACTTCCTCAGTTACTTTCACTTCTTTAGGTTGTAAAAAGATCACAATTAATGAGTATATACATAGAAATAGGATATGAGCTAATGTCATAGGAGAAATTCATGTATCACAAATAATAAGAAAATATCACAGATAAACTGTTTAATTCACAAAAGTAGACTAAATGTTACAAAAGACGTATGTCACAAATAAGGTGTAAGTATCACAGACAATAAGCAAATATCACATGTTAAGTAAATTCTTAAATGTCACAGAGTATAAACAATTCCCACATAATTTACGTAAGAGTTACCTCCTCAAGTTCAATGCCCATGTCTTGGCCTTGATCATCTTCTTTCTCTGTCTCATCTTTTCTCTCCATTTGAGTCTGTATAAAGGTAAAAACAATAACCAATTTTGTTCAGAAAATATTTTCTCAATATCTTATTTCCTCACGTGAAACAAGAAATAAGTTATCACCTCATCTTTTTTCCCCTTCCATGTTTATGTTCGTCAATTCTTTTCTCAGTCTTGGCCTTAATGACCATCATATCAACGTCGCGAGCAACAAGTTCTTGCTCATAGGTGTTTAGCTCGAAAGTTGCCTTTTTTATTGCTACACTCATTACAACTTCAGTCATTACAATAAGTGCAAAAAAAATTAAAAGATGATCTTTTTATAAGATCTCCTTACAATGAAAAATAAAAGGTTACAATTTTGTTAAATAACATACAGATCCTATTTATTAGTCTCTGTTTACGTGAGATCTTTGCCTGTGTCAGAGACGTCAATATCCGTGGACCACTACGAATCAGATCCGATTGATAGATTGATTAGCAGATCTTTTACTTCACAAAGGAAGTAATCGCTAAAGTAAATAATCTCGACCAAGAGAGATCACTACTCTTCTCGAGATCAAGTCCAAGACCGATCTCAAGGATGGGGAAATAGGGGCCTCAGATCTCTTGAAATCCACTCTTTATGCACAGAAAATCACCAAGATCTAACTAGCCTCTTCTGAAATTCGTGGGGGTTGACTCACAAAACCAGTAGCACCTCACCCTCTTGATTAAAATTCACGCCGCGCTGAAAGAAGGCCCTAGTCTTGTATTTATAGTGCTTCGGATGTAGGGTATTTGAATAAGAATGAATGATTTGGCCATATCTTCAGTTGATAACGGTCTAACCATGTTTATGAATGATATCAAATCAGTTGAGAAGCTTTGGAATGAAGAAATCCCAAAAATTTATCCAAAAACACGTCGTCGGGCACTGTCGTGCGTGGTAGGCTACTGTGACCTGTGCCTGTGCGGGTCACTAAGTGGTGACCGTAGGAGTGTGGGTCACCTCATCGTGACCCGCACGAGTGTGGGTCAGTTCATAACTTAGCCATTTTTTGGCCTTCTGGATTTGTATTTTTCGCCATTTCGTATATCTTGTCGTTTGGTTACCTGTACGCTTCGTTGACTTACTTAGTGCACTCGTTAGCTTCTTTACCATTTTGAATGATCCCGTTTGACTCAAATGATGACATTCATTGTCTATTTTTTATCTCGAGCTGTGTGTGGACACCTATAGGTATTTTTAGACGCCTACAGATACCCCTTCCAAAGTATTCCAGACTCATTCTTTTATAGAGGAGTCTGGAATGCTTTGGATAAGATAGACCATGTCTTTAATCTCTTTAGTATTTTGTCGAGGAGATCACATAGAAGGATCTGTGAATTGCTTCAATTCTTGGCTTCTTCAGCCTTCAGTCTATTCAGTATTTTATCGAATATATGAAGTTCTTCCGGTGCCGCGTTTATCGTCTGACTGTAGTCGAAGTCTCAAACTGAAGTTGGTGTGTAAGTTTCTGAACTTAGTTCGTGTCATTGAGTTGACTTTGAACTGATCATCTTTATCGAGAGTTTGTATCTGAATGTGATTAAACTCCCTGGAATCATCCTTTGACCTAGAATTTTTTCCTTAGCCTTATTTTGGCAAAATTATTGATGCGTTGACCGGCATTGACCTTTACTGTAACGCGTTGTCCGGTGTTTACTTTCATTTCAACGCGTTTATCGGTGTTGACCTTTACTATAATGCATTGACTGGTGATAATACAGTTTATACTCATACGCTTGCTGGAGTTTACACATTTTAAGCTCTTAAGGTATTGGAGCGTGGCGGTCCTAAATATCGGGCTGCAGGACCAACTATTAAAGTTATTTCGTCTACAGGTAAGGATCTTATCCCAAGTTATTAGATGCTCAAGTTACGAGACCAACTAATAAAGTTGATGCATTAGTGACTTTCGCATATATAGGATTTTTAGCAAACCCTTAGCTATCAACGGATTTGATGAGCCTTTACCAACTACCGTTTGAGTCGGGCTAGCATGTATATTGTTCAAGTCTGTTCTGCATGTAACGTTGTGCTAAGAGAGTTAACTCTCTTACTGCTATGATATTAAATACGTAGACTTCACCATTATTATAGGAATAAGATACCCGACAGCATAGGTCAGATGCAGACTTATCTCTATTTAGGGATCAAGATAAAATTCTCCATGCGTGTAAAGTATTGATTTTGGTATTATAAATAACAACCTGTCATAATGTCGAATATGTGGACTTTTGTTCTTTTTACGGTCAAGAACTAAACGGCAAAGCGTGTTAATTGCTGACTTATCCATACTTAGACTTCGGAATAAAATTTCCTAGACTTGGATTCTAGTGTCTTTTTTACTCGACGAAAGACTAAACTGGCAACACGTGTTAGACGTTAACTTATCCCTACTTAGGTTTCGGGATAAAATTCCCTATGTGTGTAAAGCACGGATTTTGGCGTTATGATTAACAACCTACCATTATGTCGAATATGTGGGCTTTTGTTATTTTTATAGTCAAGAACTAACCGACAACATGTGTTAAGAGCTGACTTATTCCCTATGTGTTAAGAGCTGACTTATCCCTACTTAGGCTTCGAGATAAAATTCTCCAGACTTGGATTCTGGTGTCTTTTTCACTCGGTGAAAGACTAAACCGGTAACATGTGTTAGACGTTGACTTATCCCTACTTAGGCTTCGGGATAAAATTCCACATACGTGTGAAGCACGGATTTAGGAGTTAAAAAAATGGTGTCTTCTCTTGGGGCAAAGACGAACCCGATACTAAAAAGGAAGAATTTTATATTCTATTTCTAGTCGTAAAAGAAACTCAAAGTGGGATCTCAACTTTGAGAATTAAAAAAGATTCGGATAACCCTAACTGTCGGAAGGTTTGATCACCCAATATGAAGATGGATTTCTCGTTTATTGTGAGGGAACCCTAATTTTGGCCCTAACTGTAAGAAGGTCTGACCAAGTGGGAGGTTTGAGACGATCCTAACTGTAGAAAGGTTTGATCGCTCAATTTGAAAGTGAACCTCTCGTTCATGGAAGGAATCGAGAGGAGATTTTGATTGTGGCCCTAACTGTAGGAAGGTTTAACCGATTGGGGTTTGAAACAATCATAACTTTTATAGGTTTGATTTCTCAACTTGAAAGTGGACCTCTCGTTCATGTAAAGAATCGAGAGGAGATTTTGGTTGTCATCCTAACTATAGGAAGGTTTGACCGAGATAAATAGTGGGAGTGGGAGTACAAATCACAGTGGGAGTGTTGACTTGTACAAATCACTCAGTATGAGTTCTTGGTGTCAAGTGATAAGGACTTAACACGAAGGGGTTTGACAATTATCAAAGATTAGCGGACTAAAATTCCAAGCATTATATCTGGACTCTAACAATGGGAGTGTTGAGTGCACAGACACAGCGGGAGTTTAAGTGGATTAAATCAGGAAGAATTTTAGCTGACCCACCGTTAATTAATTTGATCAGTGAGGGATTTTGTGGTGGAAGATTGTGAATCATCAAACATAAGTGGGAGTTTTTTTATTAGGGAAGATTGATCCAATGAAGTGATCAAATCTCGTCTCAGCAAAAGAGTGCTTGAAAGTTGGTGAAATTAATCCCGACAATTGGATGCGTTTCACTCTTAGAAGCATTCAGAGTCCAAGTGGGAGTTTCTTATTCATCACTTTTTTGTAGTGACCGGGTTATCCCTAAGAATACACCATATAACATTCTTTCGGGAACTTCTCGTTACATGAATTATCCATCCCCAGCTTTTTTTACGAAATTGGGTCTAACATTGTACTCAGTTGCATGATCAGGTTATCCTTATGAATATTATATATAAAATTCTCCGTGAACTTCTCGTTAAAGGTAGGGAACAGTTTAGCCTCGTATACCAATTGGAGGTTTGGGAACAGTTTATACTCGTATACCTTGTTGGAGTACAAAGGAAGAGCAGTTTATACTTGTATACTCTTCGGAGTCGGATGGAGAAGCAGTTTATACTCGTATACTCGTCAGAGTCTACCATTCTCATTTGGCTTATTTCGGCGTTATGAGGCCGGCATCAACCAATGCTTGAATGCTATCATTGAGAGTGAAGCAAGCCTTGGTAGGATGAATGATTCTCTTGTGGTACGCATAGTATTTTGGATCCGAAGTGTTGTTAGCTTCCTCCTGATTCGTAATAGGTGGGAGCTTTATCTTGTTGTTTTCAAGGAGGGATTTAAAAATGGCCGGAACGTCTTCATCCTTAAAGGAGTATTCTTTTTGAAGTCTCGGGTCCAAAGTCTTTTGCTATCTCCGGGGTTACTGTTGTGATGTCTGATTAACATCAACAGCTACTACAGGTGCCTTCCCTTTACCACGGGAAGCGAAGTTCGAGTTCGGAGGGTTATTCGTCGGTTGGCTTCTCTTGACTTTCTTCCTTCTGAGGAAGCGTTCGGCCTGCTCTCCACGCATCTTCAACTCTTTCCAAGTCTTGAACGGTGCTAATCCCATAACTTCCAAGATATCAATAGACAGGTTGTTATGATAGGTTTGGAGGATAAAGTCCTCTATGACCGAATCTCGGTAATTCATCGCCTTATTTCGAAAGCGTTTGACGAAATCGTTGACCGTCTCTTCATCTTTCTGTTTCTCCTCAAAGAGCGTCCTGATTGATACCTTGGTGTCATCATCAAAAAAATTGCCGAGGAATGAGCTTTCCATATCGTCCTAGCTGTTGATGCTTCCAGGCAGGAGACGGTAGTACCAATCGAAGGTAGGCCCACGAAGGGTGCCAACGATTGATCGGACCATCAAAGGTTTGTTGCCAAAGATCACTCCCAAATGGGACTTGAAATAAATCAATGCCGAGTAAGAGAACCCTTCCCGTCGAACAGCGTGAAGTTGATCAGGTTGAACTTCGCCGGATACGAGATCGACTCCCACTCTCTTGGATAGGGACATGGAATGCTGATCTTCTTCACCTTCTGAATGGACATCAAGGCATTGGTTTCCCTTGAGGTCCTTCATCTTCTTATCCTCGCTCGTATCCTTCCTTGGTCGATTAAGAGGAGGAACATCGTGGCCACCCCCGGCATTGTCATTATTAGTGGGACCACCCCCAGCGTCGTTATCTTTAATAGGGCCACCCCCAGCATTTTGGTCAATGAGAGGGTTATCTGTATCAAGGTGTTCGTCTATATCTGAATCACCACCTGCCCGGTAAGCATTATTATGACAACTAGATTCGCCAATCTGATTAGACAAAGCCCGAATCTGTTGGTCATGCATTTTCTTCATCTGCTGCATAGCCTTTTCCATTTTAATTTTGAATGCTTCTTTCTGCTTAGTTAGAGCATCCTCGAGAATTTTGGTCATTTGCTCGATATTGATAATAAATGCCTCGCGGGATTATCTTAGACTGGATACCGTATTGTCAGAAGCGACTGCAGAGTTGATATCTGATGCTTCATCATCCGAGGATAATCCTCTGATAGTCCCTATGTCTAGTAGTCCCTATATGTAGCCGAGTTAGACAATGCGATATGAGGGGGTCAGAACTAGAAGATCGAGTCAATTTTCTCTTATCAGCTATGTTAATTATGACTTCTGGAAGTTCATCATCTTGAACGGCTGATCATTTCTTACGAAAACGTCTTGGCTTGGTTTTTGACGCTTTAAAGGAAAGCCTTTGGAATACTGAGACCCTCTGTAGAGTGACCTTGGGGCAGCTGCACGCTGATAATACTACCCTGATAAGTTTGGTATACAGAACAATGAGAGTCCGCTTCCCAGGTATTTCTCTTTCAAGATTTATTCGTACCTCCAGCCCTATAGTACAACTCATCGACATGATTGCTGGAACAACCTATCGTGTGCTGGCATAACTTCCCAGGTATAACATTATCATTATCAGATGAACACGTTTCCCTCTGAGGATGCAACACCTTATTGTCATTCTCAAGATTCGCACGTTTGGAACCACACTTTCGTGAATACGGGACCTTAATGGGCTCTTGGATTTCGACTCGCCATCCGAGACAGCTCGTTATAGGGGTTTTCCTATCATAGGAAGGCTCTGACTTCTTGCGAGGGCGTGTGTGACCCCTAGCTCGATGAGTTGCTCGGC